>NW_015506527.1:147206-189832 GCF_001515645.1 Sinocyclocheilus grahami
GGAGGTTCTGCAGCGGATGCCGCCACTTCTGGAGGTGCTGCAGCGGATTCCGCCACCTCTGGAGGCACAGGAAAGGCCCTTGGAGCCGACTCGTGGACAGGAGAGGCCTCTGGAGCAGGAGCATTCCGCACTCGCAGGAGCTTGGCTACTATAGCCCCCCCCCCAAAAAAATCTTTAGGGGAAAACTTGGGGATAGTCGCGACATGGCGGCCATCTTGGCCGGGGACTCAGCCGTGGCGGCCATCTTGGCCGGGGACTCAGCCGTGGCGTGAGCGGTCTCTGAAATGGCGGCCATGTCATGACGAAACTCTGGAAGATCAGCTGAGACGTGATGAGACTCTAGAAGGGCAGCCATTTTGTGAAGAGATTCTTGTGTGGCAGCCATCTTGCGATGAATCTCTTGAATGGCGGCCATGTTGTGAATAATCTCTTGAGTGACTGGCATGATGTGAGCAGGCTCTGGCTTGGCAGACGTGATGTGAAGAGGACTTTGCGTAGCAGACATGATGGGAGCAGGCTCTGGTTTGGCAGATGTGACGTGAGCAACTCCAGACATGGTGGTTGGAATGTGAAGAGGCTCTGGTGTGGTGGGCACTGTAGTATTGCGGGGCTCCTTATCCGCAAAACCGACAGTGTACGATGAGCCGCACAACAGCAGAGCATGATCAATATATTGTTCAAGTGACCAGTGTGGGGTATTGCATGGCATTAAATAGGATATTTCAGGTGATAGTCCAAAACGAAAAATGTCTTTAAGAGCAGTGTCATTAAAGCCCACCTGGTCACAAAGTCCACAAAAATCCTCCACATAGTCCTCAATGCCTTGTCGAAGGTGCAATACACAAACTGCTGGATTCATGGTGGTGGTCCTGTATTCTGTAACGAGTCAATCCACTGAAGGCGAGCGTAAGTGAGAACCCAAGTGCAGTTTATTAATGGAAAACATGAGCATGAAACAAAACACCACATTACACATATACACGCCAAAGTCCATTTTTGTGTATCAATACCACAAGTTTTTGTTTTTATTTGGTGTACTATTTATACGCAATTTCATGAGATCGGGTTGGAATTTCAGATGTTTTTCTTTTTTTACTCCCACCAGATAGAACTAATCTGCCTTCAAAAATTGGATTTTAAAGGCATTGTCTCTATTTTAACATGAAATACTGCCATAATTGAAAAGTAATAGAAAAAGATATGAAAAAAAAATGTTTCAATGGGAAAAAATGTATAAGTATTGCACAAATATTAAATAGTACCATGAAATTCTCTCAAAATACAAAATAAAAAATATTATTGAACAAAAATATATTACATTGATTTCACTGAAAATAACAAAAGTTTCATTTCAGGTGTCCTGTCACTTTTGACCGCGAACAACACAAGTGTGATTCCCAAATGAACAATAACAGAGGGTTAAAGAAACCCCAGACGAGGTAATATGCATGTTTATGGACCAAAACTGTGGTGAAATGTGACCGATAAAAGAACATTACAATGTCATGGTTGATTTAGAGTATATTCATGCTTTAACAGAACTGATGTGCTCTTAAAAGGTTTTAACAGAGAAAAGATAATACTTGGGTTCATAATTTGCCTACTACTGCAGTTAATGCAGAGACAAGCAGATAACACAAGAGAATTGAGACACTACGTTTGTTACTGACTTTATATTGTGTCGTGGAAAAAATCTAAATCTGTTACTAAATGTGAGACACAGAGTGAAAAAACAGTCATAGTATTTGTCTTTGGCCCTTTGATTCTTGCAAGAATGGTCAATCCAACACACAGAAGCTCTGTAGTGAGAAAGACAAAAGCCAATTCAGTACAGTCATTTTTATACTGATAAAGGCTGTCCAAGGATAGACTTTGACCTTCAACAGCATCTTCTCAGATTATTTCCTTGTAAAACAATCCTTATTAAATGTGTTGCGTCAGAAAAGACATCTGCTCCTTTCTAGAGGTGTAACATATATACACTATGTAGTTTTTCTATGCATGTCCTCATCTGTCTACTGTATAAATTATATAAGGTTATTTGCCTCTCCCCCTTTAGTACAAAATTAAAGCTGCAGCAGTGCATGAAGTGACCATCATTCCACACTTTCTTTTTCATTTTACATGATTTATTTGTACATTCAATAATTATTTGTCACATCATTATTTAATACATAATTGTTAAAAGCTGAATATTGATCATGAAAAACATAATTAATGGTGTAGTCATAGCACCTAAAATATACACTGTTCCTTAAACATTCACTAGATTTTAACATATTTATTTGTTGTTTACCTATGTACAGTGTACAGGAAAACACTCACTGCTAAAATCCACACAACATGAAGACGCCTCCAGTTTGAGAACCACTATTTTATAACTTAGCTCTTGAGGTATGTAGTTAGGTCTGAAGTAAATGCAACAATAAAATAAATTTGAAATGTAGGTCTTTGTTATGGGGACAAATAAAGGGAATTATGCATAATTTCCATTTTCTGAATGCTTATTAAATATACTCATCTTTTCGCGCCTTTTGGCAGCATCAGTATGAACATCAAAATGCTCAAACATGTTCACAGTTCATTTAGTGGTATACTATTGTTTACCACAGAGCCACAAACACAGTAATTATTCTCAATTAGAGCTGTCCCTGCCATACTGAGAATCTCTCTTCCCCTGCTGAGAGCCTCCAGCTCTTTTTCTGTCACTTTCTCTCTCTCAGTGATGTAGTCCTCACTCCCTGTCAAAGTTCAGATCAGTGGAGGCCTCAAAGACTCTTTTAGAATGATGAAACTATTACCAACCTCATGACATTATCTGACACGCACACTTAGAAAACCTGTTTTGTTTTCACTTCTTATTTTTCTTTCTTTCACTGTGCATTCTTTCGCTCCAGTCCTTACATTTTAATTTCTGAAGCATCTTGAAAAATGACAGTTGGACAAAACAGGTGTCTATTCTAATTTACTGTAAATTACTGACCTAACAAAATTCTGTTACTAACACTTAATAAGCCATCAGTTAAGCAATAAAAGACTGTACAATATTGTGAATATATTTACTGCTAAAGGATATCATTAGGAAAAAAGTATACTCACTATATTTAGCACAGCCTTAAATATCTTATTTATTTAATAAAAGGATAACTTCATAGTCAAATATTAAGGCCACGTATTTCAGTGGTGTTCTGAAACGAGGAGGCTTTTTTTATCAAATGTAAATGTATGTCCCAGTCACATTTTCTTAGTTAAATAAACATTACTTAGACTATCAGAAAAAGAAAAAGAAACAAAAAACTCTTATTTTATATTTTTACATTAACAGTGTAATCAATAATCTATTTATTAAAGCCAAGTATGAATTTAAGCATTTACGAATTTAAACGTTTATTCCAAAATAATAACTCAAGGCATTAACAATTTAAACAATGTATTTTATTTGTAAACTTATGTTCAGCTATTCTTTTTAATAGTTAACTTTTAACTATTTTTGAATTTTTCGGATCATCAGCCATCAAAGCTCGGTATACACTGGTCACAGATACTGAGATTTACTTAAAATTTCTGCTTAAAACTTAAAAAATCAACTTAAAAAAAGCTAATTACTCACTAAAAACTCCCACAGATCATGTTTTCAGGCCATTTCAAGTCTTATTTTGACATAACAGAGTGGCCATATCTAAGTGTGTGAGATATATCTTGTTCATTCAGACTGATTCACAACAAAAAATATATTATATGTTTTTATATTATATTTATTATATTACAAGAGGTGATTTATATAGAGGGGATTTATTGCATGAACCAATCACAGCTGATAATAACCAGTCATATCCAATCCAAGGAGGCATTGCCTCCTTTCATGTGACTTTCCCCCATTCATTCTCAATTACCCCCCACTAAATATATCGCAAGCTTTAGGAGGTTTGTTAAAACTCAATGGGTTCAGGGGAGGCGAGAGAGACGCGGACTCCCACTGTAACTTTACCTGCTAGTGTCGCTGTTAGACAGTGTTTCTTTAGAAAAACAAGTCATTTATATCTTTTTAATGATATATTTTGTAATATGTGCATTGTTTTATTTTTTTCTAAAAAAAAAAAATTCTCATCCAATATTTTGAGGAGCTCCCCATTGCCTCTCTTGCCTCCTCGGAGGAAATGCCCCTGACATATTTTCACTAAAGTTTTACGTTATAAAGCAATTAAAATAAAAAGCAATTAAATAAAAAAGCTTCCGGAGTCCACAGAAGGAATGGCTTACAGCACAAATGTCAGTGTATATCTCATGAGCACTCAGTCAGTCTACAAACACAATCATTGAAACGCAAGGTCAGCGTTGGTATTTCGGTCCAATGAGATTTCTGTGTTGGCTGGTCCCAGTGCAAGGGCGCAGAAATAGAAAACAAATAATGGACAAAATTCAGTGTTGCTCATAGGGATCGGGGAATCAAACACACCTAATTCAGGTCATCAGCTTATTAGTTAGAGGCTTCATTGAACGAGGTGGGTGTATTGCGTGTCACTTTGTCATATAATAAAAGGACAATGTTACATTGCTAAACCGCTAATACATGTTATTAAAATATTACCTTTGATATGTCACACTCCAACTTCGTTTCAATGGTAAACATGTAAATACAGGAAAGAAGATTTTGTTAATTAAACAATTTCTTGGTGAATTGAAAATCCAATGGATCTTCCAATATTGACGAAGAATAACCATTTTTTCCCAGCTAATCTTGCATACAATGTAATGCATCAGACTCCAATGGGTCTCTCTTAAGTCTCATCTTAGTCTTCACAACGTCATCCCTCCAGTTGCATCAGACTCTTACATCAGACAAGTGTTACTATGGAGGCTGAATGTTAAAAACAGAAGTAAAGAGCCAGAGGATGGCTTTCCAGTGCACCATACTGAGATCAATACTGGCTCCTAGTGAGAGCTGGCAGTATGTTTTAAACACAGGTGAACCCCACTATGGCACAGGTCACAGTTAACTCTGATTCATACATAATTGCATCACAGGTTGACTTTCACTGTGAGAGGTTATGATGAGGTATAAGTGGTTTAATGATGAATTAGGCAGGAAAGACCCAGATGCATTTTGCATCGAAATTTGAGAGTTTCGATGCGATAATTTGAGAGTTAGCGCATACTAACCTTGAAAAAAATTATACCTGTCCTGCTATTAAAAATATCCTTGTGATTCAACTGAAAAGCAAATCCTTATCAAATGCAAGATTGGAGATCATACAATAACTATGGCAAAAGCATAAAAAACATACTAGCAAAATATTTACAGTATTGGCCAAAGTGATAACCTGCCTTGAAAAACAGACATATTTGTTCTTTATTCAAACATATTAAAATGTATTAACGATTCTGTAAGCATCCTTACATTATTTTTGACCACTGCTGTATGGCACATTTCAAGCACAAAAGCCCCCAAACTGACCAAAAATCAAAGTGAAAGAAATTTCATACATTTGTATGTATATATATATGATATATAAATGTATATATCATACATTTATCAAAGAAGATACAAGATACTATATAGATATAAGAATACAATATACAAGAAACATTGTACTTAGGACAATGAGGCCCTTAGTTCCTTTCAAAGTAGGTACTTTGGGACCTAACACAGTTCTCCCAGAGTCTCTTCCACTGTTCATAACACTGCAAAATCCTTTGTTGGAGTCGCCATCAGCTGCCTCGTCATATTTTCCTGAATCTCTGCAAATTTGTTGCACCTTCTTGGGATGTGGAGAACCAGGCGACTTCCATTGGGAGGACTGGGCCTTGGTTTCCGGATCATAGACGTAGACCCACAATTCATCTCCAGTTATAACGTTTTTGAGGAAATCTGGTTTATTGGTAGTAGGGCTGGGCGGTATGACGGTATATATCGTTACCGCGAAATAAAGTGTCTATCGTTAGAGATTTTGCTATATCATGTATTCCGCGGTATGCAAATATATCTGCGTAACATAGTACTGCTTAAACGTTATACACCTTTTGAGTGATAAGCAAACATGCATGAATGAGAAAATAAAGAGTGGGATGCACTTGGCAGAGTTATTAAGTGCAATAAGCAGTGAAAAAGAACTGACACACAGTCGAAGTGCGCGCACCGAAAGCTCCTCTCTCGACAGCATGCTATTGCAAAAACAAATATCTTGCGTGTTTTATTGTGTTTGAATGGTCAAATATGTACACAGTTATGTCAAAATGCCCGTCGTGTGGAGTATTCAAGTAAACACAGTCGGTTATATTTTAAATAAATGCAAAGTAGTTGGGTGAAAACCAGATGTGTTTCAGTATATTGGATCCGTGCAGTTGGTCTTAAAGGGACAGCAGCCTTATTTACCTGCTGCTGTCTGTCATTATTAATGTTAATCATGTTTGATTGATACAGTGAAGACTATGCAGCGTTTTATTTATACACTTTATTCAATTTCTGTCATATTTCGTACTACATGTTAAATTAACCTAGTTTACTGTAGCTGAATAAATTAAAAGTTTATTTCATATTTATTTGTTCTGTTGTGCTTGTAATTTGCTTCTCTTTCTTAATTTTAATAACAAAAATAAAATAAAAATAGCTATATAGGGGTACATATCGTTATCGTGAAATAAAATGTATCATACCGTGAAATAAGATTTTGGTTATATCGCCCACCCCTAATTGGTAGCAGTTTGAAGTAAGTCATTAGCAGAGGTGGAAAGTAACGAATTACATTTACTCGTGTTACTGTAATTGAGTAGCTTTTTTGTGTACTTCTACTTTTTAAAGTAATTTTTAAAATCTGTAATTTTACTTTTACTTAAGTATATTCTGTTTGAAGTATTGTACTTCGCTACATTTTAAAACACATTAATTACTGAGTAAAAAAAAATTGCTCCCTGGAAACTACTGCAGTAAATAATGGGAAGGAGAACAAACTGGCGCTAAAATCACAAGAAAGATGCAGACGGACAAGACAGGCGTTAGTGGTGCAGACCTAGCTGAAAACTAAACCCTGTCGTATTCTGCTGAAGTAGATACAGTCAATGAGTAGAACTTGAAGGAAATGACGTGAACCCCTGGCCATATTTAACTCTTTCCCCACCAGCATTTTTGAAAAAAGTTGCCAGCCACCGCCAGCGATTTTCATGATTTTCACTCAAATTTGATGGCCTGCGGTATATTTTGCTGTATGAATATTTGAATATCCGTTTTATTCTAGCTTAAAGCATTCTTTTTTTATCAACAATTCAATATAGGTAGGTTTCATCTAGGTGAGAAAATCACATTTTTATCAAAAACTACATCTGGATAATATTCAGTATGATTATCAAAGCACAAATCCAGTAAATCGCTTCCATCAATACCTCCAAAGCTTGCACAGACATATACCACTTCCTGGATCAACATTTTACTCCGTAACATTATGCAGTTTTCATTTATATGCTGTCTATTGCTGATGATCGCATTATTTTGCATATGCATCTGTTTACATAAGAGATCTCTAGTTCCTACGTCCTGTTCACGTGTGTTTTTGTTCGGGAGGTTTTGTACTCGTTCAGAAGATGTGTAATAGCGCCCCCGAGTGTATAACAGTAAAAACAAGAAAAGCTGGAAAAACTTGTCTTTGGCGGGGAAGCGTTTTCTTCTAAAAGACGGGATAACTCGTCAATGGCGGCGGGGAAAGAGTTAAGATCTATTATGCAGTGTAGGGAGACCAAACTAGCAGCTTATAAAATCTCGACAACCCTTCACAAGCATGTAGAGGTAAGCTAAATACTTGCATCGTTGCATTGATGGTTAAAATTAAGCTTTGACAGTTTAGCAAAAGGTTTTGCACAAATTAGCCAAAAAGACAGTGGTGCAGGTTGTGCAATATATATTGTCTGCAATAATATCATAATTGTTGTTTTAACGATGTGTGATTTGACTTTATCAGTATCTTGCCAAAAACCAAACAAAACACTCCTACAGAGTGCCGTGAAGTCTAGTAGATTAGACTAGTGCACGTGCATTTAGAGTGGTTCTTTCACTGCGTGATTCAGTCTGTTAGCATTTCGAATTATCAAAAAATTTAAGATATAAGGGGCAGAAAATTTATATATTTATATAATTTAATATAGTAAATCAATATCACACGAATAGTGCCGTTTTTTCCTCCAAAAATCTGCATGATTACATATAGATTTTTTTTCAACACTTCAATAAACAAGAAGTTAATTAAGAGACTTGCTTTTTAGACACCATATTGCCTGTTTTTGCTCTATTTCGACAACAAAAATAATTCCAAACACAGCCACCAAAGCACAGTTTTGTGTCTCTGAGCAATGACGGTGCTTCGTTCATGAATGAATCAACCGTTTAAATGATTCTGTTCAATCGCAATGACTCACTTATTGACAGTGACTTGCTGCCATCTACTGGCGGTTTTAATTTCACATTTAAAGGATCTTTTCTTTTTTTTTTGATTTTATATATAATTTCATGAATTTATGAATGTGAATGTATTCAACATTTGATGTCTTATATATCAAAACATTATTTCTGCTTCTATAACTGCAGGTTAAAACCATTCATGTCCTGCATTAAACAGTGTGTAAATACAGTGGGGAAAAAAAGTATTTAGTCTGCCACCAATTGTGCAAGTTCTCCCACTTAAAAAGATGAGAGAGGCCTGTAATTTTCATCATAGGTATACCTCAACTATGAGAGACAACTTCCGATGAAGCTTCTGTTTCCTCTGCACTGAAAAGATGAATTTTGATTATACTGGTTTAATTTGCCTGGTAACAGCCCAAATGTCTTATTATTCTAAATAACTGATTGCTTTAAAAAAAAACTGGTTTGAGATTTATAGGCCTATCCTAGGGGTGTCAAACTCAGTTCCTGGAGGGCCGCAGCCCTGCAGAGTTTAGTTCCAACCCTGCTCCAACACACATACCAAGTAGTTTTCAAATAAGCCTAAATGATTAGATTAGCTGGATCAGATGTGTTTAATTAGGGTTATCTGAACTCAATCTCTAAACTGTGCAGGGCTGTGGCCCTCCAGGAACTGAGTTTGACACCCTTGGCCTATCCCATTTTTGCCTCCCTCCAACTGTTAAAATGTAACTAAGCAATTTTTACTCTGAGCAAATGTTAAATGAGCTCTTTTTTACTTTTACTTGAGTAGATTTTTATACTTGTACTTAAGTAAAATTTCATTAATGTAATGGTACTTTTACTTGAGTAGAATATTTTCGTACTCTACCCACCTCTGATCATTAGCAAATGCATCACTAAGTTCCTTCTGCTCTGGTAGAAGAAGTCGCAGAATGAATTTTGCCATGACGCACGTCATGCCTAGAACCTGTGTCAAAAAGCCTTCGAGAATGTGGAATCACTTTCAACAGATTCTTGACAATCTTTGAAGCATTTGTGCCACACTTGTAGGGTGCTTTCACACTTGGTTCGATTGCTTGGTCCGAACCAGAGTTCGATTGCTCCACCCTCCCCCTGCCCCCGTTGGACTGTGTTCACATTATATTATTTGTGTCCGAACCGCGATTTGTTTGCATCATCAAGCCAGCAGCTGCTTACCCTATTGCTTAGCAACGACGGTGCAGGAGAAGGCGACAAAATGTGTAGCATTGCTCTCTTCAATTTTATATTTATGTATTTGAACCTTTGGTTTTGTTTCCAAAGCTTCAATACATAACGGTACTTACGTCTGTCTTACCAATGTACTGCTAGTCTGCTAATGCTATAAAGAACGCTGAAGGCAAACACAAATGAGATATACAGCTCTCTGCTTGCAACGCGTCAGTCACACTTGTCAGGAAAGTGAGTGAAACACACACAAACACACATTTTTATCAAATAATACGTCATTAATAGCGGTTCACTTCCGCGATTTGGTACGATTGCGTTCACATCAGCAGCGAACCGTACCAGAGTTCACTTAAACTGTACCCCTGACCACCCCTTTTAAGCGGACTCAGATACGGTTTGCGGGTGCGCACCCGAGTTCGGAAGACAGCGTTCACATCATCCAAACGTACCGAACTCTGACTTCAATCGAACCCGGGTGTGCACCAAAAGTGCCAGTGTGAAAGCACACTTATTTGTGCTGTACTTATTGCATCATCCCTGAAAGCCTTCTGAATAATCCGAATAGTTTCCGCAGAGGAATGTTTAAGCTTAACGTAAAATTTGACGCAGATTCGTTGCTCTACTTGCTCAGTCATTTTGAATGCAACGGCCACACAGTGCACATTCTCACTCAGCGGTGTCTAGCGCCCCCACTGACTAGTACAGTGAAATTGTCATTGTTCACACATGCGCATTCCAGTCCACTCTCCTTGGCTACCAGGTTACATCAATATCATGCAAACTGTTCTCGTTATATTGACAATGGCTGGAATTTTTTCGGACAGACCTTGTATATAGTAGCGTCATGCAACTTCCCAGAACAAATAGGCAGGAGACGAAGATCCAGTTCAAAAGCAGCAAACGGCTGAAAGTTCCTGAAAGTTACAACCTAAACAACGGGTATCAGGAGGCGTCCTAAGTTCCCCAAAAATAAGAAAACATGGAGGACTCCGAATTTTTCTCTTCCCTGGAGCCGAACTCAAAACTAACTCTCTCCTCTCCCACGGACCTGGCACCACCCCTCAACTATCTCCCCCAGACACCTCCCCCCATTAGCATGTAATAAGTGTGAACACACTTATAGCGGGGAGCAAACGGTCTCAGAGCCGCACTATATATAAAAGAGCAGTAACTCCTAATGTGTTTGTTATTAGCATGCTGCTATGCTTATGATATGATATTCTTATAAGCATATATATGATATGATATTTATACTGATATGATATTCTTATAAGCATAACACACAGCAACTCGGGTTGCTTAGCAACAGCACACCACAATTAGAGGTTTGCGTGGTGGTGAGATGCCATAGTTCCTGGAGACTCTTTGTACAGCTTTCCTATATTATAAGTGACTATAATTAAGAGAACAAAATGGATCACTACAAAACTAAAATCATTAAGAATATGTTCTCAGAAATTATTATTATTATTATTATTATTATTATTTTTATGGCTCCTAAAATGTGAAGTGGCATAACCAAAGGTAATTTTGTGGAAAACCAATGGATAAATGCTCTGGTGAGGAGAGAAGTAATAAAAGTGAAAATGCCTCCTCACCAGAGAATTTAAGCAAGCATTTAAGCAAGAAATGTATTCTTATTAAAGCTGCTAAAGTTATTCATTCAAGAGCATTGAGTGATTTTCTGTCCAAGAGCTAAACTATATTAGTACAGTGATAAATAGATTGATTTGGAAATTGTCATAAGATCACAGTGTTTTCAGTAAGATCACAATGTAATTAATTTCTCATATTGCAAACAATTGCTATTACATTATGAGTTCAAGACTATGAAGTTTGGAGAAAATCATTACATTATGAATTATTATTACATTAATAATGTATAAAGAGAGAGAGAGAGAATATTGATTATTATGAAATTAATATCAGCTTAGCAATAATATAGCATAATTCAATTATTTTCTTTTTTTATTGTAAATCATAAACAGAGTGTGTACAATCATGATAGACAAACAAAAAGCAAGATAAACAAATCGCTCCTGATCATGAAGATGCATGAATGTCTCCAGAGACACACAATAGCTGAAGCAGTTGCCACAGTCAAAGCCTTTGGAGGATTGGATGCTTCTCACTCTGACAGACACCAGCTGAGAGCCAACATCACTTATCACTTTCCCCAGAGCTTATACCCACAGCACGGGAAGCAGAGAGAACACAATTTATCCCTGACGTTGATCCACATCATTAAGTGGCTGGTGGCACAGGACAGGCCTGTTGCAAGGATCAGTAACTCTTATGAGAACTGATTAAAATCACCCTTGGACTTTTGCTGGTCCCTGTACTCCCAGCCATGTTGTGCGCCAGGAGAAATATCACACTTCTTGTGAAGGTTCATTCAATTCCTCCCATCCATCTCATTATTTGCTGAGATAATTTAGGTAAAATAATCTATATTTTTACATTTTCTTAAATAAATATGATTGCCGTTTATCTGCGCAAACCTTGCCATACATTGCAATGTTATTTCTATGGTATTCTCAGTAGTACAATGCCATCCTATTACCAGCGTGTTCTGAATGATTGCTAGATAGTTGCTTACTGACCCATGTCAAAAGGACAAATTGAAATGCAGTTTGTAAGGCATTCTAGAGTGTTGCTGCTCGGCAGTTGCCTATTGGTCAAAATGACATTCTTTTTTTTTATAATCGACCCGATGAAAAGTCTGATTGGGAATGTAATTAAACACATAAAAGAATAATGGATCCATAAATTCATGACTAAATGTTTCATCATTGGAACTGCAACATGATTGTAACAAAGCAGCAGCTAGGCTTGATTCCCTGAGAGTCTGGAAGAAAGTTCAAACCAAAGAAACAGATCTGTGAGTGTAGCCAGCTGATTTGTGGATCCACCAAGCTTGATGTATGAATTAACTCTATCATAAATGTATTATAAAAGTAGTAACAACAACTTGTGAATTTCAAACATGGCACCACAAAATGTCTCCCACAAAGATGACATCAAGCATCATCACTGATTCTCATGTGTCTTGTGACCAACCATGAAAGTGTTATGAAAATTCAACACAAGCACACATGAAATTTGAAAGGCAACAGTATTAAATTATACATTGTGGTTATGATCCAGTTTCCCCCACAATCCAAAGACATTCGATTCAATTCCCTTTTATTGTCATTGCATAAAGTACAATGAAATTAGTTAGCAAACCTAACGGTGCATCCACACATAGCAGTGCAACAACAATAGGTTTAACTATGACAGTCAAAATAGCACATTAGAATACAATACAATAACAATAACTTTAGCAGCGATAGATAGATAGATAGATAGATAGATAGATAGATAGATAGATAGATAGATAGATAGATAGATAGATAGATAGATAGATAGATAGATAGATAGATAGATAGCACATCATTATTATGAAGTGGCCTTATATGCAATTTGTGCAATTGAAATATATTCGTTCAAAGTGCAATTGAGAGTTCCGTGTTTAACAGTATTCATTTCCCGTATGGCTCTGGGGTAGAAACTGTTCTTAAATCTGCTTGTCAACACTCTTAAAAATAAAGGTGCTTCACGATGCCATAGAATAACTTTTTTTGTCTAAATGGTTCCATAAAGAACCTTTAACATCTGAAGAACCTTTCTGTTTCACAAAAGGTTCTTTGTGGCGAAAGAAGGTTCTTCAGATTATAAAGAACCAGAGATGGTTCTTTAAAGAACCTTTGACTGAATGGTTCTTTGTGGAACCAAAAATGGTTCTTCTATGGCATCGCTTGAAGAACCTTTTGAAGCACCTTTATTTTTACGAGTGTATGATACAATAGATCTGAAGTGCCTACCAGAAGGCAGCCGGACAAAAAGATGATGTCCAGGGGATCTGGACCAGGGATGGGTCTTTCAGTATGTTAGCTGCTCTATTTAGACTACAAGAGCTGAATAAGTCTTCCAGTGAAGGCAGTGGGCAGCCTATGATCTTCTAGGTTGAACTGATGACACAGAGACTGTCCTGTCCACTGCTGAGCAGCTGGCATACAACACAGAGATGCAGTACGTGATTTTGCTTGAGAATCCTCAGGAAATTAAGTCTCTGTGTTTTTATATATATATATATATATATATATATATATATATATTGTGGTGGTGTTGGTATCCCAGGAGAAATCTGTAGAGATATGCATGCCCAGGAACCTGACAACAGGGACAATTTCCACATGGTCCCCATTAATGTATAATGGATTAGGCACTGCATTGGTCTTCTGGACATTTCTTATGAGTTCTTTTGATTTTAAAGAATTCAATATGAGATTACTGTCTGAACACCACACTGCCAATCTTTGGACTTAGAAACCTTATGCGTCAGAGAAACAAGTGCACAGCTATCTTTAGAATTTTGTCTTTGAACGTTTTTGGGTTAGCTCTGTATATTTCTATAGCATTGCTGTTGAAGAGTAATTCGCTGGTGAAGGGGATTTAATTATTGTAGAGATATCGAAAGTTATCATATGCATTGTAATGTTCGAAGTGGATGCCATAACAAATGTCAGTAGACCAGGAAGACTTTAAAACAAGCAGT
Source organism: Sinocyclocheilus grahami (assembly GCF_001515645.1). Lineage (NCBI taxonomy): Eukaryota > Metazoa > Chordata > Actinopteri > Cypriniformes > Cyprinidae > Sinocyclocheilus > Sinocyclocheilus grahami. The sequence continues at coordinate 161,408 of NW_015506527.1, forward strand.
TCATGCATAAATTCGTATGACCTTCACATTGTGGAAATACAATCCGGAAGACAGAAGACAACATCTCCTCCTGAGATAACATGCAACATAGGTGAATTGGAGACATTAAATTGTCCGTAGGTGTAAATGAGAGTGTGAATGTGTGTGAGCCCTGTGATGCTGTGATGCTGGGATAGGCTCCCACGACCCTGCAGAGGATAAGCAGTTTGAAGAATGGATGGATGGATGATTACACTTTATTTTATGGTGTCCTTGTTACAGTGTAATTGTACATTTAAGTATTAAGTAAACTTAATTAACAACATGCACTTTCTATAGGGTTAGGGTTATGATTAGGTTTGGTTCAGAGTTATTGCATGTAATCATGCATCATTTAGTGGTACTAGCTATACTTAATTATACTATACTCAAAAAGGCTCATCTCAAATGTATTTTTCTCCTAAGTATTTTTTCCCCTCATAATCCTTAGTTTGTATTCTTTCAGCCTTATCACAGAAAATAAAAAATAAAAAAAAATGTTGAGGCTGCTCTGGGCCAGCAGTGAAAAATTAAGCATTTCAGCACATAGCAAATTGCCTGTCCAGTCTATTAAATTAACTGTCCTGATCTATCAAGCTTTAAATGCTAATATTTGATATCCACAATATTTCACCAGACTGCATGAAGTTGCCTTAGATTGATCAAGATTATTATACATTATTACTTTGAGTTATTTTGTTCTCATTGTCTTTTAAAAGCTCCTTATAATTATTAGCACATTTGTGTTACATATTTCAGAGTAACCAAAAGTTCACATCTTTGGAGTGTCATTCAACAGTACTTGCTGCTTACATTGAATTGCTCAATTACATGTGTTTCCTTGATTGGGTATATTATTTTAAAACATCTAAATACCTGTTACATATTAACATATTTCCCAGAGTTGAGTTCTGTGTCTCTAATTGGCTCATCCGCTCATTCAACCAAAGCAACTAAAGCATAACATAAACAGATATTTGTAAGATGATGGTGACACAATATTGGGCAGATTTGAAAGTTTTCACTCTATTTCAAGCTTTAAATGTGACCATAGTGTCCATCAAGTTATTTGAGAATGGCCTATTATCTGCAGCAACAGATTCACACTCCCCTAGGAAACTACAAACAGTTGTCAAGTGTGCATGAAATAAACAGACACAGCTCTGGAATATCTGCCCATGCAAGATGCATTAATAATTCATAAATAAACAGCTAGTATTTCTCTGGCACACAAAGGTTGCCAACACAAAAGAAAGTCCTGTCTAGGCACTGCGCCAGTAAGGTTTGTGTCAAAGCATTCCTTAGTCTGTTTGATGAGAGAAAGAAGACATGTAGTTGCAATAAACACTTGTAGTTTACTGCATTTAAGAATGTAATAAACTGCAACATTGGAGGACTATTATTTTGTTGCATAGAACTGAGAAAGGAATATGATATCAAATATAGACACGTACATGAAACGAATGGGTGAAAGAGAGCTATTTATTTATTATTTATTTATTTATTAATTCAAGTAAAAATCATTCAGCCACAATGCAGACCACAAACAATAATAAAACATTAAAGGGGTCCTATTATGCTTTTTCACTGTTGTAATTTTAGTCAGTGTGTAGTGTGTATGTTTGGGCATAAAAAAGATCTAGAAAGTTACAAATCTCAAAGTCCACTCCAAAGGGAGATATTTAGTTTTTAAAAAATCCATTTTCAAGAACTACAGCAAACGGCTCGTTTGGACTACAGCGTTTGGTTTCCAGGCTTTATGATATCACAAAGCGGCTCATTAGAATTGCATTACAAAGAATTCCCGCCTACAGAAATTTGAATGGTTGGGGGGTGGGGAGGGGCGAGGTTGTGGTTAGAACGCTTGGTTGAGTGAGCGCATGAGACGAGACGACGAAGAAGAAGAGCTGTTGCAGAGTTAGTGCGTCAGAGAAAACCAAGAAGAAGAGCTGCTGTGCTGTAGCCTCAGATTTTTGGCATGTCTAGATCAGCGGTTCTCATTTCCAGTCATTGCGTACCCCCGCTCTGCACATTTTGTATGTTTCTCTTATTGCTTCATACGTTTGTTATATTTGACTGTAAGTGCCCTGCGAAGTGGACATTACCGGATATTCCTCCATGATTCCAGTTTGAAGCCAGAATATGTTCCATACAAAGAGCATTTAAGTGTGCGAGACGTGAATTTAAATTGTATTTATTTACAGAGGTATATTATGTCCCACTTCACGCTTCTCTAGTAAGTTTCGTTTGTGTGAAGATACTGCAGGCAGCGGCGCAGCGCAAATCTGTAAATGAATATTCCGAAGTGAAGTAAACTTCAACGGATTTCCCCTGCTCAGGGAGTAGGGAGCAATGGACACTGTGTAGGGAGCATGTCAATCGGAACACAGTTCATGCACGGAGCTCACTTCTAACGAGATGATGATCTGAATCAGGTGTGTTAACAAAGAGAGACGTGCAAAACATGCAGAGCGGGGGTACGCGAGGACTGGGATTGAGAACCGCTGGTCTATAACAATTCTCACAAGTATAACACGACGTAGCTGGGCGCCGCCGGTGTGCCTACACTCATAGAAAATAATGTATTCAAATTTTAAAGACGTGGTGCGACGCAACGCTGTGCTTCTCGTCCGGTGCGCGACCGCCTGAAATGCTGTTTTTTTTCACTTCCGAAAGCGGATGATGTCAGGAAACAGTGGTTGCAATTTACTTTTTAACTCTGTTCCTGAGCATTATAACCCCAATTTGCTATTGTGTGCTGCACATCTTACTGAGGACAGCTTCCACAACACAGGTGAGTACAGTGCCGGATTCTCAAAAGCTTTTGTTGAAAGACAGAGCAAGAGGCGTGGCGGTACTGAAACACCGTCTAAGCTGTTCGCCAATCACAACGCACTGGGACAGCTAACCAATCACAACACATTTTGTTTTTCGGAAGGTGGACCTTCATCAAAGCCGGAACTAATCGAGCCATTTGTGCCAGGATGGGGAGAGAGGTATTTTAATAATGTAAATTATGTGAAAAATAATGTGTGTTTTTTTCGAACCATCAAGCATGAAAGCATGTTCTAGTACACCCCCAAAACAAAATCAAGACTTTGTAAAAGAGCATAATAGGACCCCTTTAAGATTCTAACATATTTACAACACAGAAACCACACTCACCCATTCATTGTGTGTGTGTGTGTGTGTGTGTGTGTGTGTACGCGTTTTTGTGACAAATGAGGACATAAATTTGTATAATGACAAAGGTATGGCATAGGTATTACAAGGAGAAGGTGACTTTTCAGGACATTACCCCATGTCCCCACTTTTCAAAACGCTTATAAATCACACAGAATTGAGTGTATTGAAAATCTGAAATAGCACAAAGTCTCCTGTAAGGTGTAGGTTTAGGGGTAGGGTTGGTAAAGGGCAATAGAATATACGGTCTGTACAGTATAAAAACCATTACGCCTATGGGATGTCCCCACTTTTCACAAATGTAAACCTGTGTGTGTGTGTGTGTGTGTGTGTGTGTGTGTGTGTGTGATAGAGCAAATTTGTTTTAACATTTGCAGATCAGTCAAAGTATGGAGCACTAAAGCCATCTACTGGCCATAGTCAGAAAATAACATTTCATATCATGCCAGTGCGTAGTAATTCATTCATGACAAATCTTTTAATTTACTAATAATATTTATACTGATGTGAAAATGAAAAATAACACACTTGTTTTATCAGAAAAGGAATGGTGAAAATAACAATTTAGAGGTTAAAAATCACAAAATACCTATAGAATTACATGCATTCCATAAATATAAATCCATTGTTTTTATTTGATTTAGAAAAGTGACTGCATTTGACAATTTTGGAGAAAGGAAAAAGAAAAATAAAAGATATAATTCATGTTCCGGGTTCAATTTGACCCGGAAAATCACTTTTGTTAGTCTCTCCAGTATATAACTGTCTATAGTACAATATTGGCTTTTGCAGTAAGGAAGATGGTTCTGCTCATTTCTTTCTCTGTTTTTTTTTCTAAATCAAGTCCCTTTCCACCCTCTTTATACTCTGCATAATCTGACAGCGTCCTACTTTCAAGAAGTAACTCCAAACATGCAATTTGTCTGATAAGTCCTGACAGCTGTTGGAAAACTCACATTGAAATTCAGATATCAATTTCATACCATTTGAATTTCCCTTTTATAATTTTACAAATGGCATGAGAGGCATGCAATGTCGAATTGCATGGGACATGCTTGCCTTTTGATGTAAATGTTCACAGTAGACTGCAACAGGTGGTTAGTCTGGCTTCAGCATGTGTCTGAATTTTCAAAACGGTGTCAGTGACATATACTGTAACCACATAAAACCACCCCAGCTTGGAGAACCCCTTTCTCTCTCTAAGGCCGACAATTTGAGAATTAGTTTGAACTTGAAAAGTTTATAATTATTATTTATTTATTTTTACCAGTTGTGATTTAAAGTTAAAGACAATATCCATAAACTTAGTGAATATTTTTAGATGGTTTTTTTTGGACTGAATTTTTACTTAAGAGTTTTGTTCATTACCCCTGTATTATTGATAGCAACCTGGAGAAGGCCGTATGAGGTCAATTTATGTAAAAGAAATCAATCAATCAATCAATCAACAGTTGCCTAAATTTATTTAGAATGATTTAGAATGCATTCAGATATCTGTAACAAAAACGAACAAAAGTAAAACAAGTGATCATTTGTATAATTTAGACACAACTAGCGTGTTTTTGTTTTTTTGCCTCCATGTTGTGCATAGAAAAACTTTTTTGGTATTAGGCGCAAGTGGTTGAATCATTCGCTCATTTGACAAGTAGGGGGGAAAATGTTTGGAGCTCTTGGTACAAACATACATACAGTATATGACGTGAGAACAGAAAGAACATTTAAATAAGACTAGGAAAAAAATTAAAAAAATTATAATAATAATCTGGTATACATCTGGAACTTAAGATTTATGTACAGATTTGTGCACTATTTAGCTGTATAAATAAAAATATATATATGTATTTATATATGTATATGTATAATATATGTCTAATATCTTATATGTCTAAAGTTACTTAATATTGACTTCTTGTTACTGTTCTAGAAAAGCAATATCACTTTGGCAATTGTGATGTTGGTCCTAATCAGTGTTGGGCAGTAACACATTAATTAGTAACACGTTACTGTAATTTGATTACTTTTTTAGTAACATTACTATTTCAAAATAGTAATTAAGAGTATAGTTACAAGCCGAGGTCTCTATACATTACTGCCGCGTTATATTGCTGACAGAAAGCAGTGATTTCTAATCTAGATTGTAAAAAGACAAGACTTGATAGGCGAGTGCAGAGACTCGTGTGTGTGTGTGTGTGTGTGTGTGGGATGCGGGAGAATAAAAGGATTCACGGGACTCCCGCAAAATAGAAATATCTAAACATAAAATATCTAAAACAAATAAATTGTTATTCATCTATTGCACAAAAGCAACATGAACTAATATAAAAAAAACGATTAAAACTTTTAAAAGGTGTAATCAGTCATTTGATTACATTTTCTGAGTAACTTGCCCAACACTGGTCCTAATAAAAGCACTGCATTGATTGCCTATGGCTGAATCACACCCATTGGTAATCTTTTGTCATTTTGGGGTAAACTATCCCTTTAAAAACATACAGGGCAAGTAGTGTAGTCCTATTCTGAAGGAAATGTGTGCCATTGATACACTGGTGATTTGTTTTCTATCTCAATCATCACGTATCACTCCCCTTCTCTATGTATTTGTTGTTCAGTTCTATTCCAGACAGTAATTAAATACATTAATTTTAAAAAGTGTTGAAAGTGTTTGAATCAAGCATGCATTTCCACAAATAATATTTATTATAATGTCTTGTTTAACAACGTTCCAGCAACTTAACACTACTTGCTTCAATTTATTTGAGTCCTTGAGGTAGAAGTTATGATGAATAGAAAGGAAATTAGGATGCTTTAATAACTTCTAGCAAACAACATAAATAAATAAATATGGCACATTACGTTTTTTTGTTTGTTTTTACTTTAGCTTTCTTGCTCATTTTGGTCCATTTTAATTGAATTTAAGCAGAAATGTATTCAGTAAGCATTATATGTGAAACCATGAGCCCCTGTCATATTCTTTTTTCTCTGCTGTAAGTCCACACTCCTGAATTAGATGCCTTGAGTCAGCAAATGGGTGTGGGAGCAGTTGTAAAGATTGAATATGCAAATGCTAATGCCAGAAATGGCTTTGGTATGCACCAGATTGAGTGGGTGGAACTAAACACCAGACAGCTGCAACAGTTCTTCCTCCACCTACAAATTAAATTGTATATGTTTTATATGTTTGTCCTTTTGTAGTGCTTAGAAAGGACAAAAGACACGCCATGCATCTGCATGCACTTCAGCAAAAAATATGGAATACTGGTCTGTGGTGTGAGCTATGTGAATGCTTGAGATTAATTCAGATTAAGTTGAAATCTAAATTAAAAGTTTACGTTAAAGTCAAATAGGAAAAGGCTACCTCCTTTTCTTGAATTTAATATTGTAAGAGGGACTGTGGAACATAGGAGGAATCTCCAGTCTTTTAGATGGGTTTAAGATAATAATGCCAGCAAACACAGAGATATGAAGCTTTACTGGCTTTTATTTGTCAGAGCTCGTGCTTTTAGGAGCACCATGCTTTTTTCATGCGTTCCCATCTTATGCGCACTTTGCTCACTTCTTACACCTACTCACTCCATATAAATAATGTCACAGTTACATTACCCAAAACTACACCTATGAACAATAACCAATTTACCCCATTTACATAAACATAAAATAATCATATAAAAATAAATCTTAAAATATTATAGGTATTATCAATAGTCCAGAATTTTGAGATCTTAAAGTCAGCATAAATTGAAAATTCACCCTATTTTATAAATGCATGTGGGGTGTTATTTTGAAATGTTAATATGAATTAGCATAATACAGCAGAAAAGATGTTGCTACTTCTGTTTTATTGTGACTTTAAAGAGCATGACGAATTGTAGAGTGATACAGAACTAAGTCGTTTTTTTTCACACCAAGGACAATAACTATAACTATGAAGTTATAATTGTTTTAATTCTATGAGAATATGGAAATTCACACCACTATAACAAATAAAACCACAGAGGATATTGTTGGAATCACTTACAGAATTATATTTTTTCCAGGTGATGAACAATAAAAACAATGACAACCAATCAGATCCCACTCGACTCCAAAGAACTCGTGCAATTAAAGCAGAAGAAGCCATAACTACAGTGCGTGCTTATAATAAGCCAAACATTATCATGCATTGATGTGGCCATTAATATAGTTATCATTCTAGTTTTTATAGTTATTTTTCTTGGAGTGAACTTCTGCCTGCACTTCTATCTTTGAATCGCACTGCGCTTGGTTGATAGTTGTGGTGATACTTCATCACTGTACTTGGCCAGCCTCCGCCAGCACTTTGAACCTTTTCAACCCTACTGTTACTATCCATAAGAACTCCCTTTCTATTACCCTAGAAAGGCCTCACATTCATTGTTTGGTTGAACACTAATATTCAGACCTCCAGATATTAGAACACACTCCGCATTGATCATAGTTCTGTGAAGTGCTATTTGAAACCAGGAAGCGCAGACATACACAAAAAACCCATACTTGGACAAAAAAATAAATTGCAGTAGCTTTTGGTGCTGTCTTTATTTAGAGCTCTTGTACACTCATGGAGCGATGTAAAGCACATGAAAATATCGCTCATTTCTACATTTAAAGTGCATATCTGATTAATGGGTTTTCTTTTATCAGTAACATACACACACACACACACACACACTTAGAAATGCACAAATAAATAAAGTTTGAACAGAAGTTTACATTAAAAGGCAGTGCAGTTTTTCATACAGTTACAGTGTTGCACAAATTAAGTAAATAGATGGTATACAACATAAAGAACAATAAAAACATTACTAAAAGAGCAAATAAACGTGTCTCCATTATGCATTAACATGTTGCTGCATCTGATACTATATATCTGATACTAAAGGTGGACATACAGTAATGACACAGTGATATTGTTCCTTAAATGTTTGTATGCGTCAGATGAGACAAAAGAAATCAGAAGTTGAAACCCTCATTTAAGTAAACCCTCATCTCCCCATTAAACTAGTGTTTATTATAGGTACCGCCACAAAAATACAAGTATTATATAGCTACAAATCAAAAGTTTCAAGTAATCCACATATTCAAAAGATGGAGAGGCCACAGAAGCACTTTAACATTTGTGCATTTTTTACAGATGTAAAATAAAAGTGAAGCCATAGACATTAGTCTCTAGTTCCTAAACCTTTATACCGATGTAAAGACAGTAGTGTAACACATAACATTTCTTGGATTTGTTTCAGAAATGCTCCAGCTTGTTCCTGTAAGATTCTGGCCCACTCCTGCAAAATTGATGTAAAATTTTGACCTGCTCCCACCCACAAAAGCCTGCAGGCAGAGGTTGGATTTTTCAGTCCCGCTCCTGCCCGCTTTGCCTTTGCTGGATGAAACTATTCTCTGAACACACACTGCATCACAGTGTTGCAATCAACCTGTTTATAAGTTTTATTTACTGTTAGATGCTAAATTAAATGGAGTATTGAGACAAGAAAAGAGGATGGGCATAAGAGTGAGTTAAACTCTGGTTGTTTGCGTATTGATCCTTCCTTTACTCTCCACATAACCACAGCAATGTTCCAGCAGACTATAGGAGTTCAAACACACTTCAAAAAATATTTGGGGACTTAAGCCACATTTAAAAATGTATGAATGTCATGGCATTAGGTGATAAAATAGATAGCACACGTATACATTCCAAGCAAAACTTTCACAATATAAGTTAGGTTTTAAATTAAATAGCAATAGACAGGTTTACAGTATAGTGTTCAAAATGAAGATGGCTGGCAAACGTTGGAACAATGTACCACACTTGCATTACACACTTTGCGAAGACACTTGTGTGAACATTAATTGTGTACAAAGGAGAGCACAACACTGCCAATTATACCAGTCAGTCGTTTTAGGTTCAATAACATTTATCGATTACACTATAATAATATTCATAATCAAAGAAGCTTTGCAGCTATTTGCTTTATGTTTAAGAAGGAAAACACCGCTATGTATATTGCTGGATGCTTTTTAGTATATGAAACTATAAGATGCTAGAGTGTTTGCTTGAGCCTTCAGTGAGGGCTCTACTCTCCTTCATCAACATGAGACTCCGATCATCTTCACTCCAAAGCACTCCAAAGAAAACCTCATCTCATGTAGGGTTCGTCAGAAGAGATATTGTCTACTCGCTCAATATGTACTCTTTCCAGCAATAGCTGAGACCATGAGCGATGGGACAAATTTGTGAGGTTGAGTATACATTGAAAAGGATCTAGAGATTAGGGTGAGGGTTTGTCGTTAATCTAGCTATTGCGTCAGGTTCCTCTTTTAAGGATTAAGGATCTGTATCATTAAAACCCTTTTAACATCAATAGTATCTAATGCAATGTGGATGCCATCTCGGCAGCTTCATTAAATTACATCTGCAAGCATGTTGAAGTGGCAAAGGATGGATGAGATAAATGAAATAAGATGAACTGAGATGCAGGGATAAACAGTTTGACTTGTGTAGAAAGCTGTCGCGCTGACTGAATGGCCTGATAGATTTACAGCAGATAAGTCAGTGTCTGTGCTAACCATTTCCTGCAATGTTTGCGAAGGCAATCAGACAACCTGAATCTTGTTGTGAATAGATGTGGAATGAAAGTAGGGGGCTGCTGCTACTTGGACATTTTGTTTATCATAAGATTGAACTACAAGAGTAGAGAAGGTGGGAGATGTTTCCCCTTTCCAAACTGTGTGGAAGTAGAGACTGTGAGGAAAGGGGAATTGCTCAGTTGTCGAACCTAGCTAAACATTAACTTTTAAATTTTTAAATTTGAAACTATTTTTCCTAATTTTTAGAACAAAAACTAAAAAAAGCTTAAAAGAAACTGATGAGTGTAGTACTGAATTATAATCAGGTATGGCCTGGATGTAACAAGAGGCCAGCTAGTAAGAGCTGCGCACCTAAAGAGGCGCACTAGTGACTGACGATAGAGGCTGCAATCTTCAGTGTCCTGATTAGCGCGCCCACCTCCTGTGTTGGCTGTTGCCGGTTCAAGCTCCACTCAGAGTGGGTCAAGAAGAACTGGTTGCATTGGTGCCATGACCTGGATGGAAGTGAAGTTTAGTGTAATAGAGGCCAGCTAGTAAGAGCTGCACCTCATAATAAATTAAGTTCCATGTTCTATGATTTGCAATCAGGCACTGCTCTTAAATCACTGAAATTGTGTTTTATTTTGCCAAAATGTATATATATATTCATTCCTTTCAAACAATGATAGTCCAAACCATGTCCCTATCCCTTATAGGTCTCTCTTCCTAAACCTTAAATCTGAAGAATGTGGTCCAGAACCAACAATCAAAAAACTTCCTACTTAGCGAAATCACTCTAATTGTAAAGTAACCATGTCAATCACTTCAAACTCCCTCACTGTATAGGCCAATGTTTTTCACAGCCAATTTTTTTTTTTTTCGTTTTTCATTATATTCACAGCCTTACACCTCATTCTGGTGTTAAAGCTGACTTGGCTTCCAGAACTTGCTCTCATTAGGTACGGTGGTGGGAGGCCAATTCCAGCAATTCCACAATTGTCATGCTAGTGGCAAAGAACAAAGGTACAAAGAGAGATGGGTAGAGAAGCAATTGGAAGAGATGGCTCCTCTGAAAATCTCAATGGGCACCCTTTATTATGGCCCACACGGTGCACATAACGTGGTAGTAGTTAAGACAGGAAAATGCAAGTCTCTCTCAACAGGATCAATTAGAGCAATAGAAAAAATTATGTGGGAGCAATAACAATACTCTGCTTGGTTTTGGTCATTATCCTAGAGAAGTGGCGCCTTGCTAATCTATCAAAGGAGTAATATCTTATGCATGATGCATAGGTACAAGGTAGACAATAGTGTCTCTTACAACTTAAGTGCATTGTGTCATGTTTTGTTTTGTACATCGTAAGCATAACTGGCAAAATACTTGACTGGTGCCTTACAAGCAGGGCCTTAAGGAGCAGCTTTTCTACACTCTGGTGGGATGCCTGAAGCCCTGCTTAACTAGTCTAGAATTGTGGAAGCATACGAGAAGGCAGAGCGGGGGAGGTTGTTGTTTGACCTTGTTGAGCAGCAGGGTTTGGGAGAGAAGAAAGCGTCTTTGGCTTAGGAAGGCGGGAATGTTTGGGCTGGAGGGGGGCACTGGCTCTGGGCAAACTGCTCTGCATCTTTTTGAGCATTAAAGACTGTCTGCACCCTTGATTTTGTTGGTTAAATACTGGTGCAGTAGTGCTGTGCATGGTAGTTTCTCGGGCTGGGTTGATGCAAGGTAGTCCAGGAGCTGATAAAGGTTGATGTCTTGTTCTGGATAGACCTGGGGCTCCAAACCTACCCAGGGCTCCGGTAAACATACTGACCGGCTGTACTTCCTGGGGCTTGATGAGTGTTGTAGCTCTCTTTACATAAGTTTGTGGCTGTAAGGTTGAAAAACTGCTTCTTTTCAAAGGAAATTTTTGTATACCTCTCTCTAGCTTACAGCAAAAGCTGGCAGAAACTGGTGGACTTGCTGGCTCATTGATTTTAAGCCGGCTGCTCATGAGGCCAAGCTCAGCAGGATCAGTGCTTTGAAAAGTTCTGGAAGAGGAAGCAGCAGAGCTATCAGCAGATATAGTTACTGTTGATACAGCACAGTTTGGGGTAGACTCAACAGTGATGGGACATTGTAGGTCTGGGGAGCAGGACTGGGGCGTCAGTGGGTTGTGACCAGGCTCGGCATCCAAACCGTCACAAGGGGCCTCTGAAGAGGTTGGTCGTGACAGTCCTTCATGGTTGTGTAGCTTGTTGGGTAAGAATTTGGGAGTCTGAGGTATTTGAAGCTATTGGAGGAGAAAAAAAAAGTAATTATTGAACATGTGTTTCCTCTCATTTCAGTCGTTTTTCATTATATTCACAGCCTTACACCTCATTCTGGTGTTAAAGCTGACTTGGCTTCCAGAACTTGCTCTCATTAGGTACGGTGGTGGGAGGCCAATTCCAGCAATTCCACAATTGTCATGCTAGTGGCAAAGAACAAAGGTACAAAGAGAGATGGGTAGAGAAGCAATTGGAAGAGATGGCTCCTCTGAAAATCTCAATGGGCACCCTTTATTATGGCCCACACGGTGCACATAACGTGGTAGTAGTTAAGACAGGAAAATGCAAGTCTCTCTCAACAGGATCAATTAGAGCAATAGAAAAAATTATGTGGGAGCAATAACAATACTCTGCTTGGTTTTGGTCATTATCCTAGAGAAGTGGCGCCTTGCTAATCTATCAAAGGAGTAATATCTTATGCATGATGCATAGGTACAAGGTAGACAATAGTGTCTCTTACAACTTAAGTGCATTGTGTCATGTTTTGTTTTGTACATCGTAAGCATAACTGGCAAAATACTTGACTGGTGCCTTACAAGCAGGGCCTTAAGGAGCAGCTTTTCTACACTCTGGTGGGATGCCTGAAGCCCTGCTTAACTAGTCTAGAATTGTGGAAGCATACGAGAAGGCAGAGCGGGGGAGGTTGTTGTTTGACCTTGTTGAGCAGCAGGGTTTGGGAGAGAAGAAAGCGTCTTTGGCTTAGGAAGGCGGGAATGTTTGGGCTGGAGGGGGGCACTGGCTCTGGGCAAACTGCTCTGCATCTTTTTGAGCATTAAAGACTGTCTGCACCCTTGATTTTGTTGGTTAAATACTGGTGCAGTAGTGCTGTGCATGGTAGTTTCTCGGGCTGGGTTGATGCAAGGTAGTCCAGGAGCTGATAAAGGTTGATGTCTTGTTCTGGATAGACCTGGGGCTCCAAACCTACCCAGGGCTCCGGTAAACATACTGACCGGCTGTACTTCCTGGGGCTTGATGAGTGTTGTAGCTCTCTTTACATAAGTTTGTGGCTGTAAGGTTGAAAAACTGCTTCTTTTCAAAGGAAATTTTTGTATACCTCTCTCTAGCTTACAGCAAAAGCTGGCAGAAACTGGTGGACTTGCTGGCTCATTGATTTTAAGCCGGCTGCTCATGAGGCCAAGCTCAGCAGGATCAGTGCTTTGAAAAGTTCTGGAAGAGGAAGCAGCAGAGCTATCAGCAGATATAGTTACTGTTGATACAGCACAGTTTGGGGTAGACTCAACAGTGATGGGACATTGTAGGTCTGGGGAGCAGGACTGGGGCGTCAGTGGGTTGTGACCAGGCTCGGCATCCAAACCGTCACAAGGGGCCTCTGAAGAGGTTGGTCGTGACAGTCCTTCATGGTTGTGTAGCTTGTTGGGTAAGAATTTGGGAGTCTGAGGTATTTGAAGCTATTGGAGGAGAAAAAAAAAGTAATTATTGAACATGTGTTTCCTCTCATTTCAGAATGATCATATTAGGGTGATTTTTCAATTACTGGAATTGATCTGTTTGATTTAAAAAAAATAATAATTGGTTTAAAAAATATATACAAAAAGACAGAACAGACAACAAGAGTGTCTGGGTATACAAGACACTAGAGGTCAAACTATTTTTCCTGTTACCAATAAAAACATAAAAAGAAAACTTTTAAAATCAATAATATGAACAAAAGCTTTCCACTTAATGAAAAATGGTGTTGAACTTTATTGCACACTTAAAAGTAATACCTTTACCATGAGAATGTTTAGTAATTATTAACTAAATTAAAAATAAAATGCTTCATCGCTACTGACACACTTTTAATTTTACTGTTATATAAAATATATATATAAGAAAGAGATTGCAAGAAGGGGAGAGAGGGGAAAATGGATAGGAATAAAATCAACTCAAGTCTTGTCTTTTATCAGTAACATACACTGATAGTTTTTGGTTCCTTGCCACAGTCATCACTGGCTTGGTCACTAGGAATTTTGAGAAAAGTGATTTATAGCAGTTCTTTGATTACTTTTTTTTATAGATTATGTTCTTGTGGCTCAGTGGAAGAGCATTGCGTTAGCTGCGCAAGAGTTGTGGGTTCGATTCCCAGGGAACATGCATACTGGTAAAAAATGTATAGCCTGAATGCACTGTAAGTCGCTTTGGATAAAAGTGTCTGCTAAATGCATAAATTATTATTATTATTATTATTATTGTTATTATTATTACTTAGAGGTGGGCAATATAGCCAAAATCTTTACCACAATATCTTACTGTATACATATCTTGGCTTTTCTCTGCTAATGTTTTAAATCCACTTTTTTGTGTACAAAGCATAGTCATGCATCACAATTCAATGCAGAGTCCGTAGTTAATTTTACCCCCAGAGGAAAAAAACCCACCAGTGCCGATGCACATAGGATATAAAGAGGGATATAAAGGATTCTAAAGAAAAACTATCAATACTGATACTGATAATAAGAGTACAAAAAGCAACTTCATGTGTTGATTAATCGTTAAAACCGATATATCGGTCGTGCTCTAAGAGACACTATCCCCAGCAGCAGCCACACAACTTCAGACGAACCTGCTCTGGATGTTAGAATCCACACATGACAAGCTGTCTGAGAGGGCTTTGATCTCAGCTCAGCCTCTCCACACTCATTAGCAATGATGCGGACTTAAACGTGAGGTGGTCAGGTCACTGCCAAACCAGTACATGCACTCAAGCACACTCTCAGACTGGCAAACAAGAATGCAATTCCAAGTTAACAACCTACGACTGGCATCAAAAAGCATCTAGAATAGAGAATCTAGTACCGTCACAAAGCAAAACATCCAAAATAGGACAAAGGCATTTTTCCAAGGATGGTACATAGACAAATTTCTGCCTGCTTTTAATATTTCAAATTCAAGATCACAAGAAATACAGACGATATTGATAGAGAAGCCAACCTATCCATCTCAAAGTGAATTATTCTATGTGATGCAAAAGTGGTATGCAGGATACTGAGGTGCTGGAGTACCGTAATATTGTTAGCTAAGTCTTTTATGTCTGCTCTGCTGTTTCATTGGCACTGGTGGATGATTTCCAGTGGGTGGCATTTATTCCATGTAAACAGAGCTTTAGGAATAGTCACCCCGTGTACATTTATGTTATCCTCACATAAATACCTAGCAAAAGTGACCAGGATTACATATTTTAAAAAGACTGAAAGTGTGGTGTGAGTTAAAAGATTACATATATTTTAATTACACAAGGTTGGACCACACAGTTCCCTTTCATGGGAACTTCGAACTGAGTCCTCTAGGGGTCGCTATGGGGAACGCCTCGTCGTGACCGTGTCTGAAGCATACATTGAAAAAACACCAACAACACGTTGGCCGGTGACAGCTTGACGTCACTACCGGTGCGACTATAGTATAAATAGGCGCCGGGAGAACACATCATCCTCTTCTTTGTCTTCATTGACTGTTTTGTTTGAAGCGTGCATTTCTGTGGTAAGAGCGATCTCTATTCATCTAATTATGGTGAGCACTAGCAAAATGTTTAAGAGGATGTGTGCATCCATGTTGTCGTTGTTTAACATCTGATGACACACACGATCTATGTGTTATTTGTTTGGGCGAAGATCACGCACGCGATGTCTCAGAGGGGGCAATCAGCGTGCACTGCAAGCTATGGGGAACGCCTCGTCGTGACCGTGTCTGAAGCATACATTGAAAAAACACCAACAACACGTTGGCCGGTGACAGCTTGACGTCACTACCGGTGCGACTATAGTATAAATAGGCGCCGGGAGAACACATCATCCTCTTCTTTGTCTTCATTGACTGTTTTGTTTGAAGCGTGCATTTCTGTGGTAAGAGCGATCTCTATTCATCTAATTATGGTGAGCACTAGCAAAATGTTTAAGAGGATGTGTGCATCCATGTTGTCGTTGTTTAACATCTGATGACACACACGATCTATGTGTTATTTGTTTGGGCGAAGATCACGCACGCGATGTCTCAGAGGGGGCAATCAGCGTGCACTGCAAGCGTTTTTCCATTTTTCCTACAATCTGCTGATTTGGGGCTCAAGAAACATTTCTTATTATTATCAATGTTAAATAACCATGATACATTTTTTTTCTTCTAGGATTCTTTGAAGAATAACATTTATTTTAAATATTTATTTATTTTACAATGTAAAAATCTTTACGTCACTTTTGATAATTTTAATGCATCCCATGTATGATTCACTGACAATCTTCCCCTTTGGTGAGATGTTAACTATGGTCCAAGGGCGGGTCTACATGGTGGCCAGGGGTGGCACCGGCCTCCACAGAAATCTGGTTGGCCACCCCGGGTGCCCCCCCTAACAGATATCTTGTGATTGGCTTGTTTTTTTAGTTTTTTTTCTCACTGCATCTGCCAGTGGCAGATCCTGGCATGGCCAATATAGGTGGCTACCTAGGGAGGCTTTCTTCCCTTCTATATACTTAATTTTAGGCGGTTTCTATAGAGTTATCTTAATGACAAATGTCGAGAGCGCAGTAATGCAACGCGATAGCGCATCCATGTAATGTGCGAGCAAGAATCTCTCCACTCGCAAGCAGATTTCCTTCGCTCTCACTCAAAACTGGATGTGCATTTTTAAATAGACAGTGTTCTCTTATGAATTGGCTCTGCTCTCTAAGATATTGGGTGTGCGTGCTCAAACTTTGTCCTTGCATCACTGAAGGCCAGAAGTTATTTTTTAATTCAGGGGAAGAGTAGGCTTATCCCAATAAATGGACGCAAGCTGATCATGGTCAGCCTTCTCTAGTTATTTATTTCATTATTTAATACGTATTTGAGTTAAGTGCTTACTGTAAATATACATTTATTCGAATATTTGGTAACACTTTCTATGAAGCCCGTATTTGTAATACATTATAAGGGTATTCTTAAGGCATTATAATGAATGCATTATGCATTATAAAAAAACCTTATAATATGTTGTATCATCTCATGAATATTCATAAGAACAGTTTTAATATATTATAATATTTACTTATTTGTGGTTATAGCTTTTAAGAGTATGATGATTTATAACACAATGAACAAGTTGCATCCACTATTACAATGGATTATATTTCTCATAGTTATAATGTTTTATAAGTCTCATATCTTGCCATTTTTCTTATGCTACTTTACTTAAAGCAGTCAAAGACCACTTATAAGTAGTAATAATAATAATAATAATAACACTTTTTTCTCTCAAACAGCCATAAGATCAGATATCAGATCAGATTAATGTGTAATATGACACATTTGCTTTGAACTATTCTACCATACTAGATTCTACCATTCTTGAGCATACTAATACTCTAATGAGAGTTAGTTGGCATGTAGTTGCAAAGTTGCTTATAGTCGATTGATTAAGGGGACCATCAAAATAAAATGTAACCATATAAAACATTGCATTTTTTTCAGTTAGAGTATAAAACTCACATCAAATAATTAACATTAGCAAGGAGCGCTCCCTTTATAATCACTAAAAAGCTGTCCTTCTTTGTTCGTTGCGATCTCACAAAGTTGTGTTATGACCAATGAATCTCTCTACACTGCGCAATCAATCTATTATTTACATTGTGTATATACTCTGCATGTTAAAATGAGAGGAATCAACTGGTGCGTGTTGCAGCCTTTAGGTATGAGACAAAACCAGCATGTATTGTCATGAGGATGATGAAAGTGTTTTTATTTGAATACAGCTTTTAAGTCCCTTTAAGTGTTTTTCTTCATGAATATGTACAATTTCTCATGTGGTAACATCTCATTTATTTGATTTTATTCAACCCAAAAATATTAACCTAATCAACCTATACGTTAGGTTAGGTCAGGTAGAAATAGCTCCCTAAGATAACATTTGCAGGTTTGCACTTCTTAATAGTGTACCATAGATTCTACAATGGGTTTTTTTTTTCTCATCATGCTCATTTTGTTGCCACCCTCTTTAGAGACACGCCCCATTCAAAAACAAATCATTAAGACTGGTTTTGTGAACTAAATTAACTGATCCACTGAAAAGATCTGACTCAAAAGAATGATTTGTTCACACAAAGCTATCGTATACGAACAACATGAGGGTGAGTAAATAATGACAAAATGTACATTATGGTCTAAAAAATGCTCACAGCAAATCTCCATTATCTCCCCTACTTTACAAATGTCTGTGCTGCAACATCATTTCATGGTCCACAGCACCCTCTAATGGATACCACCCTCCATACAATGCAGTGCCGTATGCTTGTTTTATTGACTGAGCCTCTCTCTTTGTTTTGTGCCAATTCCAAGCCCCAGACTTGGAAAATATAATCCTTTGAAGTTTTTTCCACAGCCTGTGGTTCATAATGGATGAGACAAGGCAGTGAGGGTTTTGTCTAGAGAGGTGAAGTCTCAATCGGGCTAACCTGAGACCACCTACAACCCCTCAGTCAGTCAAAACTTCAGAGAAAGTCTTAGCAGAGGTGTGTGGGGCGCTCAGCTGTTCATACATAATTTATGACAGCTCACCAAGAATTAAAATAAGGCAGCTGAGAAAAGGTGACAGAGTTCTGGAGCAGAAAGAAGATGTGGAGGGAGGGATAAGGTAGACAGACAAATGTTGAAAAGAAGTAAAGAAAGAAGAGAGAGCAGAGAAAAATGTAAGCACTACAGAAGTCTAAACAAATTGGTGAGTGAAATGAAGAGAACTGTCAAAAGATTCCCCCATATATGAATAGACTTCAGTTCTCTACAATTGACTTTCTCCCAGTTGGAAAAACTTTGTTTTTCCATGAAACTACAGCTGATGCCAGGTGTGCTGTTGTGCCATGTACTCGCACCTACATTGACTCCGAATATGCATTTTAATAATGATAACCTATTAGGCTATTACCACCTCCAGCTACATTCAGCTAATTATCTGAATTTCAATCATGTCTCTTTCTAAAGGCAGGGAGTCAAAAGAAGGGTTAGTTTTATGTGACCATTTGGTCTAAAAGAGGTGTTTACATGGCAATGAGGTGTGAAGAACAAACTGCAGAACATAAAAACACATCACATAATTATACCCCAAGGCCCATGTAATCTATGTTCCCTACTTAACAAAAAAAAAAGAGGGATGTGAGGGAAGATGTTGTATAATCAGGTATATAGTATTATTACAATAACCATAGATGACCACCTGAAATGAAGACAGAAGGGCTTTGATAAAAGTAATGAAGTTTTTGTTAGGCAAAAAACAAGCACCTTTAAAGTGTGATTTTCTGTTACTCTAAGCACTTCAGCATATGGCAATATTTTAAAGGAAAATATGACATATTTAAAAAGGATGAATAGACTATGTATACATAGAATAGTCTATGTTCTTGCTGTTGCTTTTGTTGGTTGCTGTTTAAGAAAGAAAGAAAGAAAGAAAGAAAGAAAGAAAGAAAGAAAGAAAGAAAGAAAGAAAGAAAGAAAGAGGCAATCTTAGATGACTGGTAAAATGAAATAGAAAATTATTGTCTTACATAAAATCATGTAGATACAAAAGTTTGTTGCTTAACTTGTAAGCATTTTAACATTAGTAATACTTAGAAATCCAAGCACAGTAGTTTGTTTGATTTGTATACCAGTGGTGTCAACAGGGCACATCAGCACTCAAATAGTGAACAACTTGTTGAGTGAAAATTATACAGCAACATTAATCATTTTGTTGAAAATGTAATTTTGCAAACTTGTCAGAGGCTGAGGTCCTTTAATTTGGGATGAGCACAGGACAGTTGGTTCGCACGGTTTGATGTGTTGTATCTTGAAGCGCCATGTCTTGTGGCATTGTTTGCAGACTGATAGATTTGCAGGTTAACATTTTTTTTCTCTGAATGCCAAGTAATTTCATATTTTGCTTCAGTTCTGATTTTGCTACAGCGTTTTGTTTTGTTTTTCTTTTAGTGTGTTAAGGGCAAAGAAATTGAAATCAACATCTTTTGTTTTGTTAACCATTTCTCATCATCACTCAGCTGGCTCACTGAATGTCACACTGACAGAACTTCCAACATTTTCCACAATGCTGACATCCTTTTTTTTTTACATTTTAAATTTTTCGTAGTGCATTTTTCAGTACAAGTATACCTTGCATTCCTAATTCACCCTTCGCTGGGAGTTTGATTGACAGGCTATCTGACCAATCATGTAATACCTTGAGACCACTCTCACGACCACATGAATACAGCCTTGGATTGGGTCTTTTGTCTCATTACTTGATGTCTTGGTCTGACAGTCTGAGGTGCAATGTTTGAAATTAATGTTGGAATTAATTCAGCATTTTCCCCATTTCACCATTTAAAATGGACAGTCTGGTTCTTGGGTATAAGGATCTTGGTCTGGATCTAGGCCTCAGGAGTTAAGGCCAATATTTTTTTCAGATATTCATTAGGCACTGCATCTCGTACACAGTGTGCATGCTGTGAATTTCACTATAGCAAAAAGTTGGGATGTTGCTTTTAAAACTACTCTAAGTAGAATACGAAAATGTCAATAAAAACAACAGGAGACGAAATTAGAAAACAACAAAAACGGACATGCGAGGAGTTCAGAAGGTACCTTGATTTGTTCAAGTTTGAAACAAGTCTGAAAGAGTATAAATCAGAGATGGGCAACTTTGGTCCTGAAGGGCCACTGCCCTGCAGAGTTTAGCTCCATTCTTTATCAAACCCACCTGCCTGTACTTTTCAAATAATCCTGAAGACTATGGTTAGATGTTTCAGGTGTGTTTGATTAAGGATGAAGCTAAACTCTGCAGAACAATGTACAGTGGCAGAGTTGCCCCTCCCTGGTATAAAGCAACTCAGTACCATTCTCTGCAGGGCACATGTCTGCACAAGTTCATGTTCAGTGAAGTATACTCGGATTAAAATGCTTGACTGTGCATGAGATAGCAGATGGAAAAACAAAACATTCCCCAGACTTTAGAAAATCTGGTATTGGTCTCAGTCTTGGGGGTCTGGTACACCACTGTTAGATTTACTTATGATTGCACAGACAATCAAACGTACCATATATACAGGTGCATCTCAATAAATTAGAATGTCGTGGAAAAGTTCATTTATTTCAGTAATTCAACTCAAACTGTGAAACTCGTGTATTAAATTAATTCAATGCACACAGACTGAAGTAGTTTAAGTCTTTGGTTCTTTTAATTGTGATGATTTTGGCTCACATTTAACAAAAACCCACCAATTCACTATCTCAACAAATTAGAATATGGTGACATGCCAATCAGCTAATCAACTCAAAACACCTGCAAAGGTTTCCTGAGCCTTCAAAATGGTCTCTCAGTTTGGTCCACTAGGCTACACAATCATGGGGAAGTGCTTCTGCTAACCAGCTTTTTGAAGATGCTTATTTAATTTTCCAGCAGGATTTGGCGCCTGCCCACACTGCCAAAAGCACCAAAAGTTGGTTAAATGACCATGGTGTTGGTGTGCTTGACTGGCCAGCAAACTCACCAGACCTGGGCGAGTTTGCCCAGAGGAAAATGAGAAACAAGAGACCAAAAAATGCAGATGAGCTGAAGGCCACTGTCAAAGAAACCTGGACTTCCATACCACCTCAGCAGTGCCACAAACTGATCACCTCCATGCCACGCCGAATTGAGGCAGTAATTAAAACAAAAGGAGCCCCTACCAAGTATTGAGTACATGTACAGTAAATTAACATACTTTCCAGAAGGCCAACAATTCACAAAATTTTTTTTTTTTATTGGTCTTATGAAGTATTCTAATTTGTTGAGAATTGGTGGGTTTTTGTTAAATGTGAGCCAAAATCATCACAATTAAAAGAACCAAAGACTTAAACTACTTCAGTCTGTGTGCATTGAATTTATTTAATACACGAGTTTAACAATTTGAGTTCAATTACTGAAATAAATTAACTTTTCCACGACATTCTAATTTATTGAGATGCACCTGTAGACATAGTACTAGTGTCTATAAAGTAAATTATCTATATGAACAATGTACATGTTTACACATCCTTATTTATGAATACTGAAATTATAGAATTAATCGGTTGATACTATTCTATTTATGATCATTGAGACGTTTTCAATCACATTTGTTTAACGCAGTTGACTCGTTTACTTTATTTCATTCTGTTCAGTGTGACTTCTGGTGAAACTTGTTTCCAAGGATTACATCACGTTTGACATGACTTCACTTTAAAACCTTAAAATGAATAAAATTTTTGTAATTATTTAACCATTATTTATGTAATATTTATTTTGACTGTCGTGGGTGAAAATATATGATATATTGTCTTAATATGCTCACTTAAAAAATTTAAATTAAATAAAATAATAATAATAATAATAATGGAATATTGAAACTAAAATTTCATTGTACACGTTTCTGCCCATTACATTTTATATATTTGTAATGTGTCTACGAAAATGGTTATGTTTAGGTTTGGGGCTACGGTTAAGAATATAAAATATATCTATAAACAAGTCTAACTAAATATATTTATGATATAAAAAAATTATATTTGTAAGATTTTTAATTTTTTAAATTTCTATAGCTGCAAATATCTATCCAAATGTAAAAAAAGTCTTTATACTTGTAAATGTTACATACTAAAACCTACATATAAACAATGTGACCAGGCTGGGGACTTTATTATTGGTCTGGATCTTAAGGGTCTGGTACTGGTCTTGACTCCAACTCTGGAAGTAACAATGTAAACTTCCAATACACAGATTTCACAAAGTTATAGGGATTAGTCAAACAGTTAAAAGAAAATGAAAAACTGAGAGGACTTGAAAATGAGAGAGAATAAAAGAGAATAAAAGAGAATAAAAGACAGAGAGAGGTTTAAAGAAAAGATGAATGTAGTGTGAACCTGTATGATGCAGATGGACAGTCCTCGCTGTACAGAATAAGAGATCATGCAAACAGAAAGAAAATAAGGACTTTAGAGGATGTTAAAGACAGGCAGTACTATACCACGCAGTGTCTCTGAAGTAATGTACTAGATGCTCCACTCCTTTTGCCAGAGTTTGGGCAGTTTGGGAGAGGCAGAGGGAGAGAAACAATAAGGAAAAATCAGTCAATGAAAGATTTAAACACAGATCGCAGGGGCAGAACAGGAAGCTACCTCAGCACACAAGACAAACAACACAAAGGCAATTTTTTTTACTATAACATTATTAAAAAAAAAACATAATTGTAAAAACTGAACAGCCCATTAAGCCATGACATTGATCTAAGTTTTGCCCTTCACATGACATGAATTAAAGCAAAAATAAACATAGATAAATAAAATAATAATAAATGCATTCAGGTCCATGCTAATTAGCACAACTAAAAACAGGCAGAATTTAGGTTCTGTCTGGACAGCTCAATCTAAGCACACTGCCAAAGACAGAGACTGAATATGTGTCTTAAAGTCGAAGGGTTGTCACCGTTCTCTGAGGGATCCCATATTAGATCCCACAAAGCTGTTCTGTGATGTACTAGCAGCTCTCTTTCCTAATACCTGTCTCACAGAGCTCCCTTCTGACAGTATAAGCAGTCATCCTGGCTGGACCACAGGTCACTTTCGCCAAAAAGCTTTGTGGGTAAGGACTTTTAAGTCAAATCTTGTTTATTAGATGATTAGTCTACATGATGGCATCTACTGTATGGTAAGTTACTATACAGCTGATCCTTTACTCACCCTCATGTTGATCCAAAAAATAAACGCTTCCAAACCATTTATTTTGTACGTTAATCACAAAAGTAGACAATTAATCACAAATGAGTACTGGGGCTGTCAAAAGACAAAAAGCACAATAAAAGTATCACAAAAGTAGTCTATATGACTCAACTCTTCTGAAGCCATGCATGCAATGTGTTTTATAAGGAACAGAGATCTAAGTTTTTTTGTTTTTTTTTTACTGAAAATCTGCTGTAGCTCTCAAAACACAATTGTATTGGCGTACATTCAAACTTGATGTCTAAAGGTGAGTTTCATCAAGTTACGTAATTGGTTTTCATGTCTCATGATCAAACATCTTGTGTCGAATGGATGCTATTGTCAACAAGATTTGAGAGAAGCAGATGGCAACATTCTCAACAAATAAACACATATGAACACTGTTCCTCAAAGAAAGCTATTGTATGACTGAAGGAAAATAGTGGAACGACATAAGGGAGAGTAAATGATGAGTTTTCAATTTTTGAGACAACTATTAATTCCTTACACCCTCAGGAACTGCATATTTTCAATGAAAAAAAGATGACAAAACTGGAAGACGTGCTCTATTGAAATCAAACAGCTCAGATGTTCTAGGAAATTCGGTTGAGGGACAAAAACTACAGGAAAAATATTTTTTTAATGTGAGTATGATGACTGTCTGGCTTTACAGAGAGTCATCATAAGAACTATACAGAAAAAAACTAGAGGTCAGACTCTAAACCAGGGGTGTCCAACCCTGCTCCTGGAGAGCTACCGTCCTGCAGACTTTAGTTCCAACCCTGCTCCAGCACACCTGTCTGTAATTATCAAGCAACCCTGAACACCTTGATTAGCTGCTTCAGCTGTGTTTGATTGGTGTTAGAGCTGAAATCTGCAGGATGGTAGCGCTCCAGGAGCAGGGTTGGACACCCCTGCTCTAAACCAAGCAGACAGATGGGACATAAGACAGTGAAACTAAAAAGAGTGGAAATGATGGACTGATTATTCACTAGAATGTGATTGGATGGTGGATTTATGTGCATGACTCAAGGGGGCACAAGGGAGAGGCAGGCAGACATGCAGCAAGCACTGGGGCTAGAGCACAGACTGGTTCGCTTGGTTAAAGACTCACTCCGTCTGTGGTGACGTGGCGCGCATGGCTGCACACTCCCCCGCTGTGAGTGTTGCCAAGAGGAGAGGATAGGGCCAAGCAAAATGCCCTGTACAGAGAAAGACAAAGGTGTGCACCACACACACATATGATACACACAGTTAGATGGTCATTTATCTCTCAGTTCTTAGTGCCAGAACAGGAAAAAATCTTTCAAAAGTTGAAGCCACAATTATTTAGTAAGTGTGGTACATTTATGAAAAATCTGTTATGTCAAATTAATAATTTTAATTTTAGCATCCAAGTAAGGTCCACTTTTCCAATGATGATATGTAAAGCCACCAACCACGAATAAATTTGTTTTTATGCAATGTTTAGACATAGGTTAATTGGAAATCAATGATGCCTTGTCACATTTTTTTTTTAATTTTCCTGTAATGTATTAGTTCCCTTGGTTACTGATTCTGTTCTACACCTGTTTCTATAGTTAAGTTAATCATTATCCCCTGTATGTGTGTATGTATATATGCTATATATATATATATATATATATATATATATATATATATATATATATATATATATATATATAAATAACTCTGCCAGTAGTAACCGCTTATGTCCTTTTGAAGGCAGAGATGACTGCCAACCATGGATGACAGTGTTGGAACAAAGTAATTCGACCATCTGACCCCTGATGTATGGCAAGTTCCTCAATGCCAAATCATCAATTCGATTCACTACCTAGAACATTCGGACATTATACCAAACCAGCAAATTGGCGCAACTCCTGGGAGAATTAGATCAGCATCATCTTGACATCCTCAGCATAACTGAGGCCCGTTGGATGGCCAGTGGAAAGTTGATAAGTGACGATAAGACCTTCATATATTCTGGCCACACCTGCAAACATGTCCAAGTTGTGGGGATCATCCTATCCCGCTGAGCAGCATCAAGCCTACTCTGTTGGCAACCTGTGTTGGACAGAATCCACACAGCTGCAAGGCACGTATGCGAAGCTGACCTTTGTCTATGCGCCAACGGAACATGCTCCGTCGCAGATAAGGACTCTTTTTACGACGACTTGCTACTTGAGCTCAACCGTATCCTGCGCCATGACCTTGTCACCGTTGCAGGTGATCTCAACATTCAGATCAGCAAGGCAAGGCAAGCGTTTGATCATGTGATTGGCCCCCATGGTTCAGTGACTGAAACCAATGACAATGATATGCGACTCTTGACTTTTTGTGCTGCACAAGGACTCGTGGCCAGGAACACATACTATCCTCACAAGCGGATCTACAAAGTTACGTGAAAAGCCCCGGGCGCCCAAGAGGTGTGCAACGAGATCAACTATGTCTCCGTCTCTAAGCTTTGGCACTTGTCCATCCTCGATGTGCAAAGTTATTGAGGTGCCAATGTTGGTACTGAGCATTTCCTGCTCATCGCAACCTGCTGACTCTGATTCAGTGTTAATTTCGTCAACGAAGATGATGATGAAAAATATTCGTTAACGAACATTTTTTCTGTGACTAAGACGAGATTTTGACAAGCTAAAACGAATACCTGATGATAAAAACTATGACGAAATTTATGCCATGTCTTCGTTAACAAGACTAGACGGGACTGTAATGTTATTTGAGGACTTCCGGACATTCAAAATACATCCTATAGGCTACTGTCTTGTCCTTCAAAATGTTCGTCCCTGTCATTGGATTGCAATCGGATAAGGGGCATTTGCATATCTCGTCTCAGTATGGCAGCCGCAGTATGGCAGCCGCAGTGGATGGATAGGCTACAAAATGCGAACTAGCGATCTGAAACAATGGCCTCAGCACCCGAAGGGGTATGGATAAGGTGACCAGTCTTCCCCTTTTTCCTGGGAGTCTCAATTCGTTGTTGATCAACTTAAAGTTAGTGAAGTTGGCGGTATCGCGCTGATAGGAGTGTTCTCTCGCGTGCACGCACCACTTCTTCAGTTCTCATATACAGCGCGCGATCAGTTCTCAGTGCTCAAATACACACACAGCAGTCCAAATGTCTATCGTGTAGAGTATCTCACGTAAATACAGTCCATTATGGATTAAGTAAACGTAAACAGGTGGGTGAAAACTGAACGTGTGTCAGTATTACATACATGAATTCTGTCTTAAAGGGACAGCATAAGTACCTATCCGTGTCATTATTGTTAACCAACAAAATATGTTAAATCACGCAAGTCACAACACTAGTCTTCTGAACCCATCATTGGTCCTTAGTCCGGGAAGGGCCAGGACCCCCATGTTTTTCAGGCTCAGTCCTGGGTCTCTGAGGAATGAAGGACTTAAAGGCGTTTGAGCGCATCTTAAACTTCTCAAACACTGTCTCAACGGAAGTGCCGAAAAGTTCAGAAGGTGACACCGAGCCCTTCTCTTTCACCCCGATATCAGCCAGGTGCACCCACAGACGCCTCTCCATTACCACCATGCCAGCCATGGACCTGCCAATGGCAGTAGCGGCCTGTTTCATGGCACAGAGGGCAAGATCTGTAGTGCAACGCAGCTTGGCTACCTTGTAAGGGGAAAGACCCTGACCCTGATCCAGGGGCCTCATTTACGAAACGAACGTACCACAGAAAATTGGGCGTACGGTCGTTTCAACGCAAAACTTGGAATTTATCAATATGGATGTGAGTAGTGGCTACGATCAAATCTCACGTCTGGTCTCAGCTCATGTACGCAAGTTTTTGAGTTACCTGAACTTGGTGGAGAATTGTAGAATGACAGCATTTTGTTCATTTTTATTTTCCTGACCGTCAAACGGAGCTAATTAGTCGAACGTTAACCAGTAAAATTAGAATGTCTTTTTTTGTTGTGGTTTTGTACAAGGCTTAGCTTTATATGCGCGAATAGCAGCATAAACAAGACCATGAGGATTCAATTGTCGCATCATGCACCTGCAGCGCTTCTGTGAAAGGAGAAAAACAGAAATTAAGTCTATAAAAGGAATAAAATAAATAGTATCACACAAAATATATAATATGCTATAATATAATTAACAGATTAACAAAAGGAAACACTGTGCAACAAATATAGGCTACGCTCGTTTTTCTCTTAATGCATTTTCTTTATTTTCTTTACATCTTTATTTGATTGAATCCATCTGATCGCACAGGCACCTATCGCACACACAAACAACATTTGTTCTGACATTTCAGCCCTTCATCATCAAACTAAAATGCTGTCAACCAAAATTTGGTCTAAAGAGAGAAGAATTAAAGGGGTCATATGATGCGATTTCAAGTTTTCCTTTCTCTTTGGAGTGTTACAAGCTGATTGTGCATAGATAAGATCCCTGAAGTTGCAAAGACTAAAGTCTCAAAACCAAAGAGATATTCTTTATCAAAGTTAAGACTCTGCCACGCCCCCCTAAAACGGCTTGTTCTAACACGCCCCCACATATCTACCTCACTATGTGGAAAATTAGCATGATGCTGCCCAAATGTTCACGCAAAGAAAGAAGGCGTGGTTTCAGTAACCGCAGTTAGTGTTGATGCAGCCATGTCAGGG
>NW_015506527.1:190304-250804 GCF_001515645.1 Sinocyclocheilus grahami
GAGAGAGAGAGAGAGAGAGAGAGAGAGAGAGAGACGCATCACAGTGGAGTCAGCTGTCTTAACCGTGGCTTGTGTACTGCAAACATATATTCATCACTGTGTCTGTCACGCGACTCTGTTCCCCTTTCGGGCTCTGTCTTTACATTTATTTTGAAAGATGAAGCTTGCGATTATGGTAAGGGGCGTTACATTTCCGACGAGCCATTTCCGTTCGGCCAATCACAATGCACTGGGTCAGCTGGCCAATCAGAGCAGACTGTGCTTGTCAATGGAGGGGGCTTTGTAGAAAATGAAGCGTTTGAGAGAGGCAGGCATAGAGGACTTACAATAATATGATTAAAATGCTTGCCAGCCTGTGGCCAGTTTCCTCAACTTTTTTTATTGCAGCAATACAATGTCGCTGACCGGAATCGTTTTGAACTTTTCGCCCCTACAAACGACCTGGATTCCCACTGGGACCAATTCCGAGATACCACAGTAACCGCGGCAGAGGCGCCAATGAGGCACCTTCAGAGAATGCTGGATCCAACCTCAATCATGGCCGTTGATTGATGAATGGCGTCATTTGAAGCAAGTCCGGGAACAAAGAACATGTAGACACAGAGCACAAAGCATCGGAGACGAAGTATAGGGACTTGGATCGGCAAGTAAAGCAAAACTGCCGACGTGACAAGCACGAGTGGGTCAATCGGAAAGGGACAGAGGCACAAGAAATTTCTTCGCAATCGAAACTGGTGTGCAACAAGGTTGCGTGCTTGCACCGATGCTATTCTCCTCATCATCGACTTCGTTGGCCGCCACTCCATCGACTGCCTACACATCGGCATACCCTGGACAGGTGGCAACCTTCTCCTTCCCGATGATATTGTCATTGAAATTGCCCTACGAGATCTCACTACGGCCCTAGAAAATCATGAGGCCAGCGCAGGACTCCGAATCATTGAACAGAAGACCAAAGTTATCCGCATCGGTAATGCAAACTCGAGAATCCCAATTACCATCGGTGGACAACAGGATCTTTGTGCCGACAGTGACCTACGTGTGTGAAACCTAGAAGATGACAGAAGCCATCCCTCGGAAGTTGGGACGTTTTCCACCTCCAATGTCTGTGACGCATCCTAAAGATCACTTAACAGGACCATGTTATGAACGTGGAAGTATACCTTCGGGCCAATGCATGGCCCCTCTCCTTGAACATCACAGATTGCCCCTTTCGTCTCGATGGACACATCTGACCTCCCTGACCATCGGCTACTCAAGACAGCAATATTCTGGCAGCCTACACAAGGCAAACAAAACGTGCCAAATGACGCCGGTGGAATTAAGGTTAAGATAATATAGATAGATAGATAGATAGATAGATAGATAGATAAGGCAATACTACTCTCAACAGACAATGTAAACACTCACAGCATAGCAATTTTCATTTTGCCTTATTTCAAAAACGTGTTTTATTTTGTTTCAAAAATGTAAAATCTCCTATAATGAATGAAAAATAAAACAACAAATAGTATTTAGAATGACAACCAGAGGTTGACAATCAACATTTTCTGAAGGTTAAGCATGTCTTTTCAGGCAATTTAATAAGAAAAAAGTTTTAGGCCTTATTTTGTATCCTCTTCGTGAAAAGTACCAACTATTATAAACACAAAGGAAATTAATTTACACTCATCACTGCGCCCATTGGGCTGTTTAGTTTGTCATACGTCAAATTTTTTCCTTTGTCTTTGATTTGAGCCTTCTAAGGGTTCTTTTCTGAACAATAAATGCATTGTTTTTACCTGTTGTCCATGACCCTGTCAGTACAGAACACAACCCACCAACTGAGATCCATTTAACTAGATGGATTTCCTCCACAGCCAGGAAGAAATGTGTCACATCCTTCACACAATTCTGTTACCAAGACTACTGACAGACTTTCTTCAGAACCGTTGAGACATTAAGCACTTTTCCATCATCCAATGGCATTACCAGTGGCATCTCTATTAGAACACATTTTGGTACAGAGCAAATACAAACTGTTCCATGCGTAGATTTTTCAGTATGGTCGACTAACCAGGAGAACCATGCTGGTGAACACACCAACCCTCGAATGGTCACTTTTCAGTTGCTAATGTTACTTACAAAAATAAGTGATTATCAGTAGCATTCTGGAAACAAGTATCATTTTTGCAATTTTTTGCAATGATGCAGAAATCACACACCACAGCTTTACAAGGATAGTTCACCCAAAATATCTTATTTTATATTCCACAGAAGAAAGGGAGTCATTTAGATTTAAAATGACATAAAGGTGAATAAATGATAACAGAATTCTCATTTTGGGATGAACTACGCCATTAGGAAAATCTGTTAAGCAAGTTAATAATCTAAATTACATTACAATACAGAACCCTGCCATTAATATACTCAACAAATTGTGCATCTTTGAATATACACTAAATAGTCTTCAGTTAGCAAAACACAATGCAAATGTGATGTAGTGTAACATAGGAGTCAGATCTTTAAAATAATGTACCACGTACACAAGCCCTACACTAATCCTAACCGATAGTGTTAACAAAAGCAAACACACATTTGCTAAAGTAACCATGCCAACTTTAGTTTGCTTATACAAGTCTATGAGCTCTTTCGTGCCTTGTTTTTACAGGACTCGTACCCGAGTGCTCTGCATCGCAGGTTTAATGTGATATCAGGTGAGTTACGTAAAGAGCAAATACACTATGTCAGAAAATCCATACATATGAAGCTGATTACATGATACAAACATCACAATGTATTATGTTTACAAATTACACACTATGGTAGAAGTTTTTTGAGGGGTAAATGTAGCATTATGCAAGGAACCATGCAAAACAAGTGGTTATTAATCAATAATCTGCCCCTATTATCATAATTTGTATAAAATAGAATAAAAGTTGTTGGTGTTTTACTGCCACTAGTGTTTATTTCAGCTGGGAACTAAAGTGAATTGTATGTATTGGTACATTATTGAAGTTTTGGGGGTGGGGGGAGTAGGTAAAGGCATGTTTTTCCAATGAGCCTGTGTTGGAAGAATCAGAAACATTAATGGCGACTGCACCACCCCAGTCCCTATCTTCTCTCCTCTCAGAAGCATGCACATCCTTATTACCCACAGGTGAGTGACATCAACTGGACTGTGCCTCTGTCAGTCAGTACAATCCCTAACTATGTACCTAATATACTCAACACTATAGTGATGAAGCTGCCCTGAACATGTTTTCTATCTCTGCATGTATACTCACATTATGTGCCTTCCACAAGGTTTGGGTATCCTTGTCTTGGTGCTCCAGTGACTCCTTGTCAGCCTCTGACCCCTGCAAGCAGTGGCACTGCATATCCTCTATTGGAGAAGACTATAAAAAATAGAAATAAAAATAATAAAAATAAAATGTTAAAGTAATGCTATACAACCAACTGGGTAACACTTTATAACAACTTTCATTAATAAATCATTAACAAGCATTATATAATGCTTAATGGATCATTAGTTAATATTTATTCAGAGAGTCAGAAACGTGAGATAATGTGCTTGTTAATTTTTGCTAATAAACTTATTAAACATTAGATCATGTTAAAAATGTTTACAAATGTCATTAAAACTTCAATTCCATTTGATCAAGCATTTATTGAACATGTACAAATGATTTTAACAGATGTTATAAAATGATTAAAAGCTTTTTGCTGCTGTGATACAGGTAAGGTTAGAGACAAGTTTGGTGGTATGGGTAGGTTTAAGGGTTGATTGAAGGGTCAACAGTCAAATAATTATATAATGTTTGTTAATGATTTATAAATGAAAGTTATTATAAAGGGTTACCATTAACAGTATAATTAACAGCATACAAAAGAAACACAGGTCTCATCACATCTGTTTGTTTTTCCAGCAACTTTCACAATAGATTACAACACACATTACAATACCCCAAAATCAAAATAAATACATTTTGCTATTTAAAAAAAATGAATCCTATTTTAACACAGTTAAGCTGTTTTGGTATTGTAACAGCATGATAATTATAACAATTATGACAGTTAAGCAAAATGATGTAGCATTTAAATACTATTAATATTGATAGATTATTTGCGGAGTATATGTGGTATAATCTAATATCAATGTGTGGTCAAATCTCTGACAATAATAGGAATTACAAAATAAAAATAAATTGAATAAAAGTGTGTTTAATGAAAATGTCACAATGCAAATAATAATAATAATAGTTACTTAAGCTAAAAAAAAATATTTGCCTAAAATTAGCTTCATTTTTTAGAGAACTAAAATATGAGAACTAAAAATGATAAGAAAAAATATTTCATTGCATGTCTGCCATTATAATTTCCTACAACATAATATATTCACTTGTTGCTTTGATAAGAAAATGTATGAAAAAAATTGCATTTATGCATGCAAGAGTTTGATTTTGTAATTAATAATCAGTTCAACACTGCCTGTTTCAAGACAGATTTTATTGTTACTACTTCATTTACAATCTCTTAACAAGTTCTTACCATAGCACATCTCATTATAAAATAACATGCTAATAAAAAAAGCATTTTACCACTTTTTCTCAGAACTGCAGTTTTCTGACTGATTTCTGCACTGACTTTAGACTGGTGTCTTTGTGACTATAATACATACCAGCTGCTGGGAAAGTTCAGCTATCATCCTGTCTTTGCTTCTGAGCTCATTTCTCAGTTCTTGAACCTCTTTCAGGAGCAGCACCACCTAGAAAATAACAGAAGACAAGATAAACCTGTATCTTTTTTGGTCAATCAGAAGCTTTTTGCTTAGTCATATGCGATCAGTTATTAGCCTAACATGATTACTTATTATTATTATTTGTTTTGAGGTGAGTTGGCTCTGCTGTTGGTGTATTAAACTCAATTCAGGTTTATAACGTTATGTTAATAATGCATAACATACATATTTAAGCTCATTTAAATAGTTGGCTGATTGTTGGCTCAATCAGATGTCCCAATTCTCATAAACATGGCTGTTACAAACAATGTTTCAAAACAGTTATCATTAACTAAAACTATGAAACACATTTTTGTTAACTGAAAAAAGCAAAAAGAAAGGAAATAAAGAAATAAAATATACAGATGAAAAACATAAACTAAAATAAAATTAGAAATGTTTACTAACTGAAATTAGTTTAAGTTAAAGCACTCAAATTACTAAATGGACATAACCAAATTAAACAGGAAAAAAGCACATAACAAATTTACTAAAAAATTAAAGATCAAAATGATATATAAAAAAAATTATAATTCAAAATATTAATAAAAACTATAATAGCATATAAATAATACTAAAAAAACAACACTTTTATAATAAAATATCAAAATAGTTCAGTGCTAAATATGCAGAAAAGCTGATATGCTAAGCTCCATCTAAAACTACTTGAAACAGCATTTTTCTTATTTTACTAAAATTATTATGCATGTAGTTGTCATTATTTAATTTTGAGAGAGTTAAAAATTGGATTACACATTGTAAAAAATTTTTTTTTAAAAAGAAACAATGACCACATCAAATATTTTCCTTTCCAAAATTAATACATTTTAATATAAATATTTGTTAATGAAAGTATATGTCCATTTGACAACTACCGTATGCACCTATCTTTCTCAATGTGATTCAAAAAGGAAAATAAAAAATTGGTCCCCTTTATATTAGGTGTCTAAATACTATGTATACAGTTTTATTGTGTACATGTTGTATTGCAAATCACTCTTGCTGCTATTGGCGTGGGATACAGGTAAGGTTAAGGACAGGTTTAGCTGTATAGTTAGGATTAAGGGTGGGTTACAGGGTAGAAATTGGTTCAGAAGTGTAATCACAAATGTAATTACAGATGTTAATTTAAGTACAATATAAAAACATGTATGTAATAAGTACTTGTATCAAATGATTAATGTCAATGTTAGCACATCTCAGTAAAAGACAATATAAAGTGGGTCCAACTCTCTTTTTTTTTTTTCCTGAAACACAGAATTAATGTGACAGAGTCATGTCTTTCAAAAAACTGAGCAGCATCTCACAAGAACCAGGTTCAAAAAGATTCAAACCACATAATTAGATTGCACTCCACAGGCTTGCATGAAGACAGAACATCATAGTTTATTTCCGCTATATTCAAAATCTCACAGGGACTGTATGAAATATCCTAAGTATGATTATTCATATTTTCTCTAATAAACTGAATAAGTAGTATTGCATTGCTATGAATGAAAAGATGATATTATGGAGCTGGAAGGACCTGGACAATTATTATTACGCTCAAAAATGTAAATATGAAATATGGCTTTAAACACATGGTTACCCTTTTGCAAACCCCACTTGAAAAAGTAAAATGTCTGAGATATAAGGAAGAACAAGAACTTTAAATAAGACAGTAACAAGCTCTTCTTACCTTCTGATCAAGTAAAGATTGGTCATTGGATTGTGGAGTATGAGCCTCTAAAGTATCTTCAACTGAACCATCTGTCTCCATCTAAAACAAACCACATACCAAAATCAATCTTGTAGTTCTGCAGTTGAGCCATATGTTATATTGTTAAAGTTCTTCAGGGTATAGAGGTGGTTACACTAGACTTTTTTTGGTCCCACTTTATATTAAGCGGCCCTAATACCTGTGTACTTACATAGTAACTAGATGTGTACGTAGTATGTAACCACAGTGTAAGTACACATTGGTACATATTATCTAGAGCTGTAATATTTCTGTAACTACACACATGTAACAACCCTCCGAATGGTTTGTGTAAGTACAAATGTGTAACAGGGATTATATAACTACATTTTGTAACAACAATATGTATAAGAGTAATTGGAGCAATTGGATCCAGGGGGTGGAGATGGGTAGGTTTAGGGGTGGAAAATGGATCCAGGGGGTGGAAATGAGTAGGTTTAGGGATATGTAAAGTGGGAGGAGTTGGATCTCAAGTTGGTGGAGTTGGTGCACCACTGTAATACCAGTGTACTTACATGGTAACTCCTCAGGAACTGTCCATTTAATATAAAGAGTAACATTCTGGACACCAACCACAATTTCTATGTAAAGCCTAACTTACTGGACACTGCTGTGTAACATCAGCGTAATTACATGGTAAATCCATAAGAATTGTTTACTTAATATAAAGTGTAACACTTTCTTTACCAAAAAGTGCTGTTAGTCCTGTTACACATTTGTACTTTCATTACCAAAAAGTGTTGTTACCAATGTCCTGTTAGACATTTGTATTTACACATTTGTAGCCTCTGGACCAATCAAACACACAATTTTTCATTTGATTTAACAAATCAGTTCTTCATTAGATTAACAAATCGCCACAGTCCCCTCACCCAATAAACTGGATGCCAGGATGTCTGCAAATGACACCAAACCATGGCAACCCTGACACCAGATACTTTTACGACCTCATGGAATGTGAGCAGGGAAAAGCACTGTCTTTTCATAAGGAAAATCCCCAAGGCACAGTAGGAATGGACTTTTCTACTAATTAATTCATAGGAAAACTTTTATTTGAATGAACACACATAGCCTTCAGGTCCTTGGGTATATTATTGCTGTCTTGTATATTATCTGTTGTATTGTAGACTATTTTATGCATGTTTAGGATAGAACCAAGCTTTTGTAGAATTGTACAGTAAGGAAGTTATTTCCCTTAACCAGGAAATTAATGTTCTTAGAATTGACAAGACAGTTGACCCTGAGAGGTCAGCTAAATATCTACAGCGGATCTAAAATATTCATAATTAATTATAACTAGTTATGATTAATTATTCATATTTCCCATGAGCTGATTCGTTACACATTCCATTCAGTGGGTTGATACATATGTGTAGTTACACAAACATTACAGCTGTAGATACTATACACCAATGTGTACTTACACTGTGGTTACATACTATGTACACATCTAGGTACTATGTAAGTACACAGGTATTAGGGCCACTTAATATAAAGTGGGGCCCTTTTTTCTCTCTCGCTCCACTCACTGCCATTCATTTGTATGTGAATAATTGAAGACCAGAAATACAAACTAATACAAAATTCTGCATTCAGCTGTGTACAAAAGTTCAAATTAGGTGCACTCTCACCTGCATCTCTGCACCCCTGAACTAGACACTGTGGCACAGAATAGCAAACTAGCTAGAAGTTAACAAGAGCAGGATTTAGCTCCATAAGATGCACTGGAGACACAGTCTCACTGTGCTGCTGGCTGCTACTAGTCGTTCTACACTCTCTTTGGTAGACTCTTTACCTCTTGACCTCACTATTCAGCTGCAAGTCTCTGAAAGTCTCAAAACTTTGAAGCCAATGGTCACTGTTGCCTCAAATCACCAACTCCACCAATCAGTGTAAATGCCCTTTAGATAGGCCATGCAGATCCATGCCCTAGCAATTAGCGCACATGCTCCGGCATACTGTGATGCCTGTATCATTTGTCAGCCCCATTACCCCATGATTTTTCTCATCAATTATGTCCTTTCTTCTCTCTACTACCCTCTCATTTCAAGTCAACATGAAGTCATAAGGTCAAAAAATATACTGTATGTATGCATACATTTTTTATCTACCAATACAAGAGACACAAACGGTCCATTATTACACTGTTTCATTGTAATGCATCTCTTGAGAGAAACATTAAAAACATTCTTTGAAAAGAGAAACCCAAGAAATGAGCTGTATGATAATGTGAATATATTATCAGGGTCTTTTTCATACACTGGACTGCTGTATTTTTATCCAATAATCAAACAAAAACTAAGGAATTTACTTGTGGGGGGGGGGGGGCCCCACAGAAAAAAAGAGGCCAAAATGGTACCTTTTGGGGTACAACAGCTTGGAGTAGTACCCTTAAAAAAACATAGTTGTAGCTTTTTTACCCCTAATAGGTACATAATAGTACCTAGTAATTCATTCACATAAGGTACTAATATTTAACATTCAGCTGAATGTCTACATTTTGAAAATATTTACTGATTTATTTATACAGAAATATTTAGCATTTTACTTATTTTATTTCTGAACATATGTTTAAGACAAGTTTGTACAATATTTGCCTACATAATTCATGTATCTTTTCTGCGAAGTGAATTTGCTTTACATTTAAACAGTGTCGACCACTTTCATGTGTGGTGCACTTGGAAAAGGACATTAAACAGATGCTTTTGCAAGTTTTTAATAAAGAGAATGTTACTTGAATCATGTTGTAGTTACGTTTTTAAGTTGAATAGTTAAACAGGTTGCCTGGCTTTTTCTTGTAGCATTTTCTTGTTGCTATTTGCACTAACTGCACTAATATAAATGGCTAGGTAGGCATGGTTAGCTAGCCCCTCCTCATCCTGATCTTTAGAGAGGACAAGAGGGACTATGACTGGAACTCGAGGGTCTTGGTTACTTGTGTTCAAACATTGGTTGGACTACAAGTCAACCATTGGACTTAACCCTTGTTAATACTTCTTCTACTGGAGCATACAAAAGAGGACGTCTTTTCATTGTATATTGACTTAGGTTCCTGTCGTCACACTTTTAATCGCTCAAAAAATAAAGCAGCAGCAAACCAATACATTTTACTATAATAACAGGAAACCACTATCTTGTCTAGCATCAAACCAATTATCACCCATTGAAAAAAAAAAAAAGATTCTGTTTTTCTGTCTTGACGCAGATCATATAAAGAAATCATTGCTGTAGACACTGATATTGATATTTTCTCAGCAAAGAAAAATAATTGTGCTGGAGGAATGATGTTTTGTTGGATTTGATTTGTTTTACTGTTTGTTTACATTGTCTCAAATTGACATTTTTTTTTGCATTTCTGAACACAACATACATTGCAGCATTCATTCAGACCATCAAGTCAAATATTATTTGTGCATTCCTGAAAAATGATGAGGATCTGAGCTCATAAATCATAAGAGCCGCATTACACTCGCATTAATTTAGAGCATGATTTGACTGTGTAATTAAAACCTGTTGATGGCTCAGGCGAAGTTAATAACAGCAGCTAAATAAATGTGCTTAAAATTAAAAGTAGATGATCAAATAAGTTATGATAACATTACAGCACACTGGAAAATATTTAATTACAATTTAATTGGGAAAGTTGAAATGATCTTATCTTGACTTTTCCTTTAAATTAAGTTAATATGAGCTGAACTGACAAGATTTATAATGAAATAACACAATGACTATGTTTGTACT
This sequence comes from Sinocyclocheilus grahami, assembly GCF_001515645.1. Lineage (NCBI taxonomy): Eukaryota > Metazoa > Chordata > Actinopteri > Cypriniformes > Cyprinidae > Sinocyclocheilus > Sinocyclocheilus grahami. The sequence continues at coordinate 200,543 of NW_015506527.1, forward strand.
TCTGTTCTCTTGCGATGTTACACTTAAGAAGACAAAAGGTTTTTTGCATTATAGTGTTTTTTAGACAAAACAATTAGTTCACTTGATTTAATGTGAGGTGTAAAGATCATGACTGTTCTAATGAAGGTTCTAATCAGACCCTTGGGCCCCTTGCTTCTCACACTGTGATAAAAAGGTAGTGACATTTTGGTAAATAATTCTGTTTTTAAACACATGACTATCATCTTGTGTTGATCTAGACTTCACCGTAAACACTACTGAAATCAGACTGTACTGCCCCTAGCCTCAACAATGTCAGTTGTGTTTTGATTGACATTGTGTGTTAACCATGTCTCTTGCCGCTTAGAACAAGAAAACAGTTTAACCTGGTTGGTATAAGCTATTTTTTACAAACTAATATTATCAACCAAAGACGCATTATGTTCAACAATTTTAACTAAACCAAATTTTATGCTTCTAAAGCTGTTCTAAAGATGTTTATGCTTCTAAAGCTGCTCTCTTACAGTGTAGTCATTTTCATGTATATAGTAATACCATAAGAATCACTGGGCTTGTTTCTTTTCCACTTTATTGAGCCAATTTATGCAGTTATTTAAGTTGAAAGTTGTGGGTTGCTTTTGTTTTGTTGTTTTTCCTAGCAAGATCTGGCAACACAACACTCTTAAAAATAAAGGTGCTTCACGAGCCATAGAAGAACCTTTTTGTCTAAATGGTCCATAAAGAACCTTTAACATCTGAAGAACCTTTCTGTTTCACAAAAGGTTCTTTGTGGTGAAAAAAGGTTCTTCAGATTACAAAAAGGTAAGAAAGAGATGGTTCTTTAAAGAACCTTTGACTGAATGGTTCTTTGTGGAACCAAAAATGGTTCTTCTATGGCATCGCTGTGAAGAACCTTTTGAAGCACCTTTATTTTTAAGAGTGTAGGCTCGTTTCCATTACCCTTCAAATTGCACAAATTGAAATTGCGAATTGAAAATACGTCTAATGGAAACGCGTCAATTTCGCAAAAACGCCTATATATCGCAAAAAAGTATTTACGCTCACATTAGGTGGTTTTTCAGGCAATGTGAAAAAGAGATACGGCTTTTTCGCATTTACAGGTCACATGGTGTATGTAAAAAGTCATATGATCATTCTTCAATTTACTATAACCTCCAAGAAACACATCATACGTGGCCGCTCTCCAGTATAAGGGGCTTTCCCTACCATTAATGCTTAGACAATTTACACTGCACACGTCTGCGGTGCAGTGTGGCTCTGAGATGGCCACTGAAGCTGATTCCGGCCACAATGCTTGTGTTTATTCCAGAATCCAGCCGCGCCACGCACGTTTCTGAAGCGGCTCTCTGTGCTGCTTCTGTAAAGATACACGCATATGCCTCCTTTTAATAAATATAGCCAAAATCCGTCAAAATCTCACCAAAATCCGTTGACATGACTTGTCGCGAGAGGCAAAAGGTTACGTTTTAGTCGCAAAACATTGGTTAATGGAAACGCCGTCATTTCGCAATACTTTTTTATCTACATTTATAAAATATCGCCAAAGTTTTGCGCAAATCTGTAATGGAAACGCGCCTACTGTCTCTACAGATACTGATTGTTGACCTGCTACTAATTTGTTCACTTGCTGCGTATGTACGACCAAAATAAAAAATGCACTGGATAAATACATTTATTTGCATACTGACATGGTTGACAGCTGTCAATGCACAATCACCTTTTTAGATTGACAAGCTGTAATATGCTGTATTGAATTTTCATTCAAAAGCATAAATCTAGGCTATGCACTGCTAGATTCAGAGCAAGATGAAGAACTGTGACACTTCATTCATTAATGCACTTCACTTGGCAACACTAAAACCAACAGCACATATACTTACTTGCCAGCTAGCCACCAAAATAAAAGCTTGCTGAGTTTAGGTTTGAAAATTATTAAAATTAATAAAAAGAAAGAAAGAAAAAAGAATTTACACTATTTTTATGTGTACCATAAAAGAATTGTATTTTTATTTTAAAATATAATAGTATTATTGCACTTTATTTATTCTTTTGTTTATTATTCAAATAAATAAATTGCAATAAAGTGCAGTGTGAGCAACAAACCAAATCTCCAGGTGCTCTCATGAGAACCAGCCTGAAAACATTATGTGCATCCCTGGTTATATACTGTATGCAAAGCATTCATTTGTGTCTGACCTGAAGCAGTGTCTTCAGCTGAAGCAGATGTTCTTTGACAGAGGAGCAGTCTTGAGCCATGTGTTTCATAGACAACTCATCCAGTGTCACATGGTTTGACCTCGACCTCTCCAGTCCCTGTTCCTTTCGCCCATCAAACGACTGCAAAATGCCACTTCTGTAGGTCAGACAGAAAGAAAGTGATCATAGAATATGTACCAGGTCAGCCCGAGGCCTCAACCTGCGGAATAAAACTTTAGACAGGTCAACAATGTTGAGTTGTCCAATGACAGCAATGTAATCCAGAATCCACCTGGATATACAGTGGGTACGGAAAGTATTCAGACCCCCTTAAATTTTTCACTCTTTGTTATATTGCAGCCATTTGCTAAAATCATTTAAGTTCATTTTTTTTCCTCATTAATGTACACACAGCACCCCATATTGACAGAAAAACACAGAATTGTTGACATTTTTGCAGATTTATTAAAAAAGAAAAACTGAAATATCACATGGTAAGTATTCAGACCCTTTGCTCAGTATTTAGTAGAAGCACCCTTTTGATCTAATACAGCCATGAGTCTTTTTGGGAAAGATGCAACAAGTTTTTCACACCTGGATTTGGGGATCCTCTGCCATTCCTCCTTGCAGATCCTCTCCAGTTCTGTCAGGTTGGATGGTAAACATTGGTGGACAGCCATTTTTAGGTCTCTCCAGAGATGCTCAATTGGGTTTAAGTCAGGGCTGTGGCTGGGCCATTCAAGAACAGTCACAGAGTTGTTGTAAAGCCACTCCTTCGTTATTTTAGCTATGTGCTTAGGGTCATTGTCTTGTTGGAAGGTAAACCGTCGGCCCAGTCTGAGGTCCTGAGCACTCTGGAGAAGGTTTTCATCCAGGATATCCCTGTACTTGGCCGCATTCATCTTTCCCTCAATTCCAACCAGTCGTCCTGTCCCTGCAGCTGAAAAACACCCCCACAGCATGATGCTGCCACCACCATGCTTCACTGTTGAGACTGTATTGGACAGGTAAGATGCCTCTGATGTTGTCTGTGGTTCAGGAGTGGCTTAACAAGAGGAATATGACAACTGTAGCCAAATTCCTTGACACGTCTGTGTGTGGTGGTTCTTGATGCCTTGACCCCAGCCTCAGTCCATTCCTTGTGACGTTCACTCAAATTCTTGAATCGATTTGACAATCCTCATAAGGCTGCGGTTCTCTCGGTTGGTTGTGCATCTTTTTCTTTCACACTTTTTCCTTCCACTCAACTTTGTTAACATGCTTGGATACAGCACTCTGTGAACAGCCAGCTTCTTTGGCAATGAATGTTTGTGGCTTACCCTCCTTGTGAAGGGTGTCAATGATTGTCTTCTGGACAACTGTCAGATCAGCAGTCTTGCCCATGATTGTGTAGCCTAGTGGACCAAACTGAGAGACCATTTTGAAGGATCAGGAAAACTTTGCAGGTGTTTTGAGTTGATTAGCTGATTGGCATGTCACCATATTCTAATTTGTTGAGATAGTGAATTGGTGGGTTTTTGTTAAATGTGAGCCAAAATCATCACAATTAAAAGAACCAAAGACTTAAACTACTTCAGTCTGTGTGCATTGAATTTATTTAATACACAAGTTTCACAATTTGAGTTGAATTACTGAAATAAATGAACTTTTCCACGACATTCTAATTTATTGAGATGCACCTGTATACTGTATATAGGACATGCAGGAGGTCTGCCAACGTGGCTTTGAGAATGAAGAGATAGAGACAAAAGACAGTTGTGTTCAGTCAAGTTTAAAGTTCTCATGTGCAGTGACTTTTCAGTGTCTATGATCATTCATGTTCAGATTTTATACAATATGTCAATTTAGACATGCAGCAAAGAGAGAAATTTGCCTTTTAAATCATATGAAACAGACACAGATGCACTTCTGGAGACTAAAGGCAGAAAACTGGAACCATAAATGACAAAATTTCAGAGCAAAGACCGTTAAAAACTGCCTTCAGAATGTGGGTATTCATTCTAAAAAAACATTTGCTTATCTTTTTAGGTTAGCTTTAGCCTCAGATGGCTTAACGTCAGCCCACTCACAATCTGTTTACAGCCGTCTGCTGGATATAGGACTCAAAAATGGAAAGAGCTGACTAACTTTACGCAATGCATAGGGTCGATGCATTGGTTTTTGCCCAACCCAGGCTCATTGGAAAAACGTGCCTTTAGTGACAAGTTCTGCAAAATGATATCATGTTGATTCTTGCTGATGAATATGCTGACTACGTGATTTTAAGATTAAAGATAAGTCTTTATTGATCCATAAAATAGCTGTGTAAACATAATTTGTGTGAAAAGGAAAAAAGTTGTTGGAGTTTTACTACCACTAGTGTTCATTTCAACTGGAAACTGCAATGAATTGCAGGGGCACGGGAAGATGTTTTAGGTTGGAATGCTGTACGCGGAGGGGGGGCTATAGAGGCTATTTACACTTAGTGCAAAAGCAATAGATGCTATTTACACTAAGCGTAAATAGCAATTAGATGATATTAAGTGAAAATAGCAGTAATTTTTTTAGTGATATTATATGCTATTTACACTAAGTGCGAAAATCTATAGTTCCCTTTCAGTCGGTCACTACGAGTCACGTCGTGACCGACGAACTGGGATATCGCTTCGATAGACCAATCTACTTCGAGTGTAAACTAAACGAGCCAATGCACATTGGCATGCAATTATTGCATCCAGCTGCCGCTGATCACAGCGTGAGTATAATAAGGCAGCAGGTGCAATGCATACCAGCTTTTCGCTTCGGAGCCGAGCGACAACATCGTTCTGCTCTATGTTTATTTCGAGAACTACGAGTTCAGCACGCTCTCGGAAGCTTTCTGTGTTGGCGGGACGGCGCTTCAGCGGTGGTCGTTCCAGTGTCGAGTGGGTTGCGCACTTCAGGCTGCACTACCCCCTGTCGTGTTGCAAAGCGGCCATCTCCCCTGTGCGCCTCAGCACTAAAAGAGCATTTCCTGAAAAGAGCAAATTTCTCTAAAAGAGCTACACGGGTGCGTCTTTATAAAGACGACGGATCGTCCTTATAAGGATGCCGTTTGTTGATCTCAGCATCGGAGGGAGAGCTGTCCGATGAGGATTCGGCCGCGCTGCTGCCCTCCGGGACGGTGGCAAAGCCTGAATCGGATCCGGAGATGAGAGTTATGCTTTCCCGGGCCGCCGAAAGGGTCGGGCTCGAGTGGAAACCTCCACCGCGTCCCGAGCCCTCAAGGCTGGATGATTGGTTTCTCGGGGTGGCTCGCGCTGGTTCTCAGTGCCCCCCCCTGGCGCCTTTCTTCCCAGAGGTGCATGACGAGCTCACCAGGTCGTGGACGGCACCTTTTACTGCCAGAAACCGGCCGGCGGGCTCCTCCTCCCTCACCACCCTCGACGGTGGTGCAGCGAAGGGGTATTCGGCGATCCCCCCGGTGGAGCGGGAGGTAGAGATGCAATTGTGTCCTAAGCCCGCCTCCTCCTGGCGGGGAGACCCGGTACTTCCTTCCCGGGCCTGTAGGCATTCGTCTGGTCTAACCGGCAGTGCCTATACGGCTTGCGGGGAAGCTGCTTCCGCCTTACACGCTATGGCGTTACTGCAGGTGCACCAGGCTAAGGCAATGAAGGACCTGCACGAGGGTGGTCATGATCCGGAAGTTCTGAAAGAGCTCCGAACCGCCACTGACCTCGTGTTCCGAGCGACGGAGGTCACCGCGAGTTCTCTGGGTCGTACGATGTCCACGCTTGTGGTCCAGGAGCGCCATCTCTGGCTGTGTCTGGCAGACATGAGGGACACCGACAAGGTTTGGTTCCTCAATTCCCCTGTGTCCCAGACTGGCCTCTTTGACCAGCAGTTCTCGGCTGCCCAGAAGCAGACTGAGGCGATCCATCCGTCTGCCTCCATCCGTCCGCCGGCTGCAGCGCCCCAGCCTGTTCATCGCCGAGGGTGGGCCCACTGGATTGTGGATGCCATCATCGGACAAAAGCGCTCTGCATTCCGCGTTCAGGCTTGCATCATAGAAAGAGCAGAGCGCGTCGTCCGGATAGCTGGTGATGTTCGCGACCAACAGGAACAGTTTGGTATGGTCCTCGAGAGCTTTGTCTCCCTGCTCCAGCAGGATGAGGAGGAATTCGGGGCAAGTGAAGGGATCCATGGGGACACAACGGAAAGAAAAACACTGAGAAAAAAACGGAACACAAACGGAGGAGAAAACACGGAAGTTACTGTTTTGGTCGGCCCTTCTGTCACACTTCTCGGGAGGCAAGGAGCGAGGAACGAGGAAACACGGAGATAACTTCAATTCACAGTCTTTAATGATCACACGGGGAAAGTAGGAGACACTGGAACACAAGGAATGACTTTTGAGGACCGACAAACACTAACTGAAAGGAATGGGGCTTTTAAACACTGGGTGATTGGGAAAACACAGGTGCAAGGAATGACTAATTAAAGGGAACACGGCACACCTGGGGAGGGAAAACACAACACAAAGAGTCCAGGGGCGTGACACACTTAGTGTTTTTTTTTTATTCCCAACGGTTAAACAGTTGCCCACAGAAAAAAACAGGGGGTGCTACAGCACCCTCAGCACCCCCATTTCCCACGCCTATGGTGAATTGTTTATATAGGTATGTTTTCAGAGTTTTACAAAAATGTAGGTAAAGGCACATTTTGCCAATCCCTAAACACTAAACACTACATTTTGCACCAATAAAAAAAGGTGTAAAGTTGACCAGATTTGATGCTAAACACATTAGTCCAGCTCTGTGGGACTAAGGGTAGCACTAACCTGAAAAATATGACAATGTATTGCTCTTACACACTGAAATGAGCACTGACAAAATGTACAATAATTTCACCAAATGTCAAAATGCATGAACAAAAAGGTCACCTGTTTTCACAGCGGAACTGATTATGCCTGCCCCAGTATTGCTGTCGTCTCCTCCTCTGAGTTGGCCAGCCGTCTTTTTCAGAGCATTCATAAGGTGATGTCCCATCAGTGTCTACAACAGATAAGTATATCAATAACTAGTTTGTGAGAGTTTTTGTGAAGTTGCTTACTGGCCCATGTCAAACACTCCTGTCTATGATATTCAGGTCTCTAAATATGTATTGTGTCCTTCCTGTAATACAAGTCTAAGGAATTTATTTGACTGTTTTATCATTAACCAAGTAAAAGTCTACAGCAGGATAAATAAGACATTCTGTAAGGAAATACTGTACTGTATGGCATTCATTGGATCAAACTATGGTACAGACATAATTTTATATAATTTATTAGCTTAAAAATAACCTTAAAGGGACAGTTCAGCCCTCAAGTTGTTCCAAACCTGTATGCATTTCTTCCTCTGCTAAATACAAAGAAATATTTTCTTACCTCCATTGTTTTGTTTTGTTTTCATATAATAGAAGTCAATGGGAACCATTAACTGTTTGGTCACCCATATTCTTCGAAATATCTTCTTTTATGTTCTATGTTTTATGAAATGCATACAGGTTTGGAACAACTTGAGGGTGAGTAAATGACAGATTTTTTTTCATTTCTGGCTAAACTATCCCTTTAAGGAGAAAATAAGGACAGATCCACAAGTGAACACAGGTGAATTTACACTCCCACACAGACAGAACTTCTGTCAGCTCTGTATTCATTGTTCAGATACTGCAGAAAAAAGGTTCTAGTAAAAGCTCACAACTCAGCCTGATATCTAAAACTTCACTCGAGAATGACATCAAACTCTGTCTCTCCCTCATATAAAGATATCACAGTGATGGCATATAGCGGTGTACGGTACAGTATTATAAATCTTAAAAGCTATAACCACAAATAAGTAAATATTACAATGCATTAAAATGTTTTTATGATTAATCATGAGATGATACAACATATTAAGTTTTTCACTGCTTCACATAAGTTTTTAAATATATATATATTATGCATTCATTATAATGCCCTAAGAATACCCATATAATGTATTATAAATACGGGCTTCATAGAAAGTGTTACCGGATGTTTTGCTGAGTTTATATCATCACTCACCGCTGTGTAAGGATGCATCTTCAGACAAGTCCAAATCCAACATGAGGTCATCTTCCTCCAGGTCATATGACTCCACATTCTCCAGGTTGTTGAGAATGTCCTTAAATGTAATATGTAAGAAGAGAGTTAAGCCAGGATCTTTGCTATCAATCCTATATGACAGCAGACCTCAGTTCAACAATTTCAAACAAGTTTTTGTAAAGAGGCAGGTTAAATTCTTTAAGACAAATGTCTTATATTTGAGAAAATGATTCTCTACTTCCGTATGAAAAAAAAGTGGGATTTTTTCTTTTTAACTCCCAGAGCTGCAACACAAATTATTTCAGTGTGGAATGACATACAACAAAAGTAAAAACCAAAAAAACTTCTGTCTTCTAGAAATAGGTTTTTACAAACATTTTCTTATATACAATATTAGCTTGGAATTGGCAAGTGAAAATCATTTGAACTGTTAAAATGGTCAGTGGCATTGATTGGTTTTCTCTATACACAATGAATGTAAGTTCTCTATTCTGAAAACATAAATGTTGCTCAATTTACAAAAACAAATGCATATGTGACAGTTTGCACTTCCTTCAACCCTAAACCATTCTTAAAACATAGAAACGAAAGCAACATCAAATCGCTTTCAGGAATAGGGGTGTAGAAGATGCCCTTTAGCGAAAAGGAGAAGAGCAAACAAATTTAAAAGATAAGGATGGGTAATTTCAGGATGAGAAGGCAATGGGCAGAGTAGACTTCTCTGAAGGAGGAAGGAAGACAACTGATGCGTATTCAAGCAAGGAACAGTTCTCATACGGTGGACCTCCGTTAACTGACTTTTCCCCATGACTGGCTATCTACTCACGGCATGACAATAGAGGCATACTCAGAGGGGAACAGCCGATTTAAAAAACGGTGCAGGATAAAATGAGAGGTTTCTTGGAGTAGGCTGACTGTTTTTTGGTTCATTGAAAAATGTTGACAAAGCAACAAATGCCACCAAGGACCAAAGTCAACAAGCGGCTTGACTTTAATTCTTTGTTTTATAGTCTTGGCCAGTGAAATACAGCTGTATCACTGTCTGATGATATTATGCTACGTATTGTTAATCACTGGCACCTGAGTAACAGCGGTGTATGTATTTCATTAACTTACATACTGTTCATTTTGAGCTAATCAGACTTCACTGTCACACAGCCTATACAGTAAATACACTCTTAAAAATAAAGGTGCTTCAAAAGGTTCTTCAAGCGATGCCATAGAAGAACCATTTTGGTCAAAGGTTCTTTAAAGAACCATCTCTTTCTTACCTTTTTATAATCTGAAGAACCTTCTTTTGCCACAAAGAAGCTTTTGTGAAACAGAAAGGTTCTTCAGATGTTAAAGGTTCTTTATGGAACCATTTAGACAAAAAGGTTCTTCTATGGCATCGTTAAGCATCTTTATTTTTAAGAGTGTAGGCGATTAAAGTGTGAGAATTAAACTGTGCAAGTCAATAAACGTGTGCAGCTCTGATAAAACTTTTGCATGACCACTTGCGCATACACAGATCAAGGCACCACCGCTGTGCTTTAAGTGTGAATCACACAAGTTACTGTAAATGTAAATTTCACTTCAGACGTACTGCACAACTGAGAGGATGAAAGCTTGCATTTTGCTCTACTGTATTTTTTTGCCCATAGCTTAAAAAAAAACTACTACTATCAATATTGGATCTTTTCAACTTGGTATAACATTCCATACACAATTATGCATACATACAGTGGGGTTCATTAGAATCACACTGGAGATGTTATTTATTTAAAATATATGATCATGAAAATAACAAACCTTTAGGATTTTGAAAGTGTAATACAATAGACATTTTGACAGTTTAATAGACATTTTATGAAAGATTCTTCACTGTTATTAACCAAATCAGTGAGTCATCGGTGTGTCTTTGGGTGCGTCTCAATCAACTCCCTAGTTCAGTAGTCAGGACACTAATCAGGGAGTCGGCCATTTTAAAGGCTGTTTCAGTGGCAAAATCCTTCAAGTGCATTGGAACGATTGCTCCCTAAAGAAATCCCACAATGCACTGCAAAAATTAGGGAGCATTGATGCTCCCTATGGTCCCGTACCGGAAATTATGTCACATTTCTGAAGCATGAAACATAGAACGCATGAGCCAACTCAATATATATAATGACATATGATAGAACATTTGAAATGACAAACCATTTTTTTTTGTATTCCTGTGATTTGGGTGTCTCAGAGCTGCTCCACATGAACACCATCTTTGCATGCCACTTATAATGTGTATTTGGAGAACACAACACACATAATAATAATAATAATAAGTATTATTATTATTATCAGTAAAAGAGGTTGGTTCTTGTAAAAATTGAATGGGTGTGAACAGGTGTGAACACCCATAAAAAGCTACTATTTCCAATGACATCAAAGTGTGGTCTCTTTGTTCTTTTTGCCTGGATGTTTCAGCAACAGCAGCATAAGACATTTTCTTATGAGATTAAGTGTTTATCATATCACAATAACAATATATGACAAAATAATCGTAATATATTTTGGAACTTTTGTGTCACCCATATTGTAAATAAAAACAATCAAAATAAAATACATACTGAAATACACACGTACTTTTGTATTAATATTTTGTTTTCCTGCATGTCATATTACCATTAACCAACATTTGAGAACCATAAACATTTGAATGTGTTGTTAAATTTTTGAAATTTAAATACTTAAAATCTAAGGGGGTAATTCAAGAAAATATTTAATGTCAAAAGGTGTTTAGCTGACAAAAAAAGTTTAGGAACTTCTGATATAGGTGATAGGGAGCAATTCAGAAAGTGTAAATATGTTTTCCATTGGGGTGAATTAATTCGTTTTCACTTACAATCAATATCACACTCGCAGTAGTGTGCAATGGCTCTATATCAGCATGCGACCTCAGGCCGCAGGTAATCATAGTTGTGCTGAGCCAGATCACACTCCTACTCATGTGATATTGCTAATTTAAAGCGTTATGGAGCAGGTCAAACAGATAGACAGCCTTGACAAACAGCACTGACAAGAAGAAGAGGAGATGATAATTCTTCATAGAAGAATTCTTTATAGACTTCATATTATAACATACTATAACATATTATAACTTACTAATTTAACATACTTCGTATTAAACATTACTAAAAATGTATAACATAAATAGTATAGTGTCATAAAAAGTCTGCTGGTTCAGCAGCAGAGACTCCTATAGCATTTTCCAGATGGAAGAGTCAAGAGTTTATGGTTTATCTGAGTAGCAAACTCATTTCAGTCTGTGTGCTAAAATCGATGGCCATACAGCCATTACACACACTTGCTCTTTTGATATTGCTTTATTACAATGAGCGATGCCAGCCACTATAATTTTTACATTTCTGCTGTAAGAAACATGGCCTTAACAGTAACAATCTAGCCAAGATACATATCACAGGCTATTGTCTGGACCAAGGTTTTATGATAACTCATTAAAAGAAAAGGGGGGAGAGGCAAATATAGTTTCAAACAAGGTCTAGCAAATGCTTGCCTAACTTATCAGTAAGAACAAATGCAAGAAAAGAAAATCTGACCTTGGCAGCAGAAACTAAATAACAATGTATTTGGGAGTGATCATTATTTGCAGTCTCTCTTTTCTCTAGCTCTCAGAGCAGCCTCTTTTTCCTCTGCCCAAGACATAGGGAGTGCTCCTGAATGAGCTTTACTGTCTGCTCCATTTTTGCCTTTCTCTCCCATCAGACAGTAATTTGCTATTTCATGGTGCTTTTTTCATTAAGACAACAAAAGACCATTTCTTATACAGCCTCTAAGCCTTCACAAAATGGAGCTACAGCCTTTCAAACATGGCCCAGATGTGTCCGGCTCTATTCAAACATATATACAATTACCTTGCTCGCTGCTTACACAAAGGAAGTTTGCTTTTCAGGGCTTGCTTTTTGATAAATAAATAATTTGTTTGTCTCACCAACCAGTAAGATATGAAATACTATATGCTTCAAAATCAAAATGAATGCAAAAATTTAGAAATGAAAAAGAAACTGTATCTAATTGTAATTAAGACGTTATCTAATAGGTGTGTAACGGTACACCTATTCTTACAAAAAATTTTCGGTACGGGTCTTTCGGTTCGGTACGTATGTGTACCTAACAAATACAGCATTGTTTTAACCACTGCACAAGCGGAAATTAATTGGAAACTTCCAGTTTTATATATTGTTACTTTTGATTTAAAAAAATCATCTTTTCTCATCTTTTAAATTATGTCCTTTTTTTCAGGAAATTCAAACAATAAATGCCGTCTTCACGCTCTTTAATGTGGCGCGACAGATTGCTGTAAATGCCTCAGTTTAAACGGCAGCGTGGAGCGCGATCATTCCTTCCTCTATACTACTAGTTTTAACGCGAAATAAACATCTTATGCCTCATGTAATCGCTCAATCAGCACTTCAACCTTGGAAAGACGGCAATAAAACAGCTTGTAAACAAAAGGTCATGTAGCTTTTCATTTATATCAGGCAAGTCGTCAGTGTCCACAGCTCATTATTCGCAATAAAGTCTAGAGAAGAGCATTTCGTGAAATATTAGACTATATACTCATTAAATTTTATGTTTCCTGTTAGTGATGTCTTAATTATTTAATGTTTAAATAAATCTGTTATGAAACGAGTTATGTGTTACGGGGCTGACGAGACGTGAGACATGCGGATCCATGTGCAAGCTTTATTACAGCAGAGAGGTCAGAAACACAGGCAGGGTCAAACAAAGGCAAACAGGTATATGGCGGGCAAGACACAAGAATAATCCTAGGGCTAGCGAAGGTCAACGAACGGCGAACAGAATCAAAAGGGCAAGACTAAAGGGATAAATCCAGGAAAACAGGCAAAGATCAGAAACCGAGAAAACAGACAAGGCAAGGCAAGACTAGGCTAGGCTAGGAAGCTAACGAGGGCTCTGTAGAGTAGCTATCACTGCTGGCGATAAGCGCATACAATACTCGGTAGTTAGAAAGGAGTGAGAATGAGTGTTAAGTAGTGAGTGAGTGATATGAAACAGCTGTGTGCAATCAGTGCTGTGTGCAATCAGTGTAATGAATGATGGGATATGTAGTCCAGGGTGATATGCAACAGTGTAGTGCGAGAGTCAATGAAGTGGAAAGGGTGACCTCTGATGGCTAGCAGACGGAAGTTCATTGACTGGATACGTAACATTATGAGAGGCACTGTCTAAATGAAATTATTTCAACAACAAATACAATTTTTATAATTTAGAAGTTAATTGAAAAACTACATTATGTGCAATATACATGTTTGCATACAGGGCCTAAAACTAACTTTTTGCCACACCTGCCAATGGCCTGTGACGTGATCAAATTTACAGGCCAAAAGACATTTTTTACCAGCCATGAAACTATTTTTGCAAAAACAGGCAGTCATTACTACTACAATGACTAAACATATTTACAATGTTTTTAATTTGTCCTTTACTTTACTTACAAGAAAAAAACAACAAACAGATCTATTGATTCATCTTTTATTTTTTGTCCCTAAAAAACATTGAGATTCTTGTCCTTTGTATGTTTTCGTCAAACGGAGCAGGCCATTGTGTTACGCCTGTTTCATACATACTCAGTTTGCAGTGCGTATGTGGTGCGTATTTTTTTCCACACCCATGTTAACGGATTAGAGCAGGGCTATTCAGTTAGTTTCATTTGAGGGCTGGGTTATCGAATTAAAAATTTGAAGGGGGCCAAGGGGGTGGGGGCCGTCCCGATCTCTTTCTTGGGGGACCTATAAAATTAGAAATTAAATTGAAATCTAAAATCTATAAAAGGTTAACATTAGTGCTTTCTGTCAATTGATTATAAAAATAATCACACATTTTTTTGTAATTAATCATGATTAATCATATATTTATATTGTAATAATTTCACATTGAACCTCCAAATTAATGTAGGAACAACATAAAGACAGTATATTTTAAATATGTTTTTAATGGCATATTTTTAAAGTAGCCAATTTTTTATGAAGTATTGATACCAATACTGCTACTGGTGTCTCTATTAAATGCATTTATGCCCTCAATTTTACCTATAAATTATAGCCATTCAACATTACAGTATAATTGAAAGCCATTATTTTTAAGATTTAATAGGCTCTGAAATATTAAGTGATTTTAAAACAATCGTCACATAAGCTATAAATTGTATATGCATAAACTATACAGTCCAGTGATTTCTATTTTCCTTTTGTTCATTGATTTATATCAATGACAGACTTTAGCGGGTCTTACTTTAAAAGCAGCGTTGTCTCTTCAAAACCTGATGAAAATGACACGGATCTGACACACATCCTATTTTCTCCAAACTTTTTACGGTCATTTAAGACTTTTATAACTCATTTAAGACTACGTTTATGCCAAAACCTCATATTTTGACATAATTAAGTGTTTTCGTCTGTTGAAGCGCTACTGGTGCGCTGTCTGAAGCGACTCAGCGTCTGTGTACAGCCGAACGAGCAACCTTTCAAATTATAGCCTACTTCACTGCACCGTTTCTGCGGCATAACCCCAGTTATGTGTCGCCACATTCTCGGGTTATGAAGAATAAAGATTGGTAAAGTTAATCTTCCGAAATGAAGCAGCAGTATCTTCTCAGGTAAGAGTTATTACAACCGTGTCTAGAGACAAGCTGTCCATCACACTGCTCTGACCTTATCAGCCCGTTTGTATCCTATTATTTGTTTCGCTCTTGTCACTTATGACAGAACAGCTAACCAATCATGATGAGCTTGCCTTCGGAAAAGATTGTTTTATTCGCTTACATCAGAAACAGCGAATCCCTTTTAAAACTGGCTGTTGTTCCCACTACATTGCATTGTTATATTTTCAGAAAAGTTTTACCCACCACCTGGCGACAGACACTGTTACATATACTTTCGAAAACCAGTGTAAACAAACACCAAAGAAGAGTATCCTGGATAAGAGAGTGGATGCTGAGTTCTTGTTATCGTTGGTATTTGAGAACAGATTTATTCTCACATGTTCTTTATACAGAATAACATTTCTAATAATTCTCCACTGAATCATGTGATCTGTAGAGCACCAACCGTTTTTTTTCCACTTGCACAAGTGTTATGAGTCAGAACGCGTTCACTCTCTAGTCTAGATCTTCCGTATTAAAATAAATCGAGTGAAATATTTTTCTACACATGAAATATGAAATCAAATAGACATATGATTATGACGATATATTTTCTGTATGTGTATGCAGCTCATGGTATTTTTATAGCAATAAAGTATATGACAAATATTAGCAGTGTAGCATTATTAAATATACAAATAGTGCATGTGTCTGCTTATTATAGAATCAAAATCGACTATCGATCACAATCGGAAGTTATTACAAGCACTCGATGATGGTTTAAAGTGGGTAAGCAAATACATTAATAATTACATACATTTTCAAGTGTAGCTTGATGCTAATTGAACTTCTAATTATATTTTAGGGTGTTGCCTATTCTTGTAAGCATTATAGATAGTTTGTGTTTCTGGTGTAGAACCAAAGTTTGTTTATCTTAATTTAGTATTTTAGTAAATTTAGTAAATTAGTAATTTAATTTGATGTTAAATCCATATACAAGATACATATCTGAGGAAAAATGCATTGTTGGTCGGTGCCACCTAGCGTGCAGGTGTGAATTAGCAGAAGGCGAACAATCGTTTCGCACTCGGTGTGAAAGCACCATTCGTCAGCGATTTACCTCGCTTTCTCGCATCGCGCTCAGTGTGGAAAGGCCTTAAGTTTGGGCTCTGTTGTTAACTGTAACCTTATAGTAGGCCTATGGTAAAGGGGCTCACTATAGTTTAGAGCAGTGTTTCTCAACTGGGGGTTCGCGTACCCCTAGTGGTCCGTCACATAATTGCAGGAGGTCCGTAGAATCATTAAAAAAAAAATTTTATAACCATGAATTGATATATACATGCATGTATATTCATACATGTTTTTAAAAACATATATCTGTTCTAGATTTAATGTAAACACTATGCTTTGGCAATACAATGTAACAATTGTCATGCCAATAAAAAACTAATTGAATTAAATTTAATTGAGAGAAAGAGAGAGAAAGAGAGAGGTGACAACGTCAGCAGAACTAAGCTGTGTGTGAATACCTGAGTCTGTCTTTCTTCAGGCCAACTCATATAATCATGAAAAATCAGTCTGCCATCAGTTGTGAGAAGATGAAAGCGATATCTATGTCGTAGTATCCTTTCAGTATTTAAGGGGATTTCCCACGACTGGTGTCAGTGCTGTTCAGTGCACTGAATCAATGGCATTGTTCTCTATGAAGTGAAACATCAGCTTCACTGTAACCCATGTGATGCGTTGATTGTTGATTGAGCCTTGTAAACTGGCACTCAAAGTAAATTAATGTGAACACCTTGTTTTATTCATGAATGAATCAGCATTTTTAAGCTTATCCGTTGAATTAATGTTTTTTTAATGACTCACTCGTAAAGTCAATCCATTGCCACTGCCTGCTGGTGTAACAATGCCTGACAGCTCAGCGCTGATACTGAAATATCAGTATATAGTCAGTGGTTTAAAACGGTCATAAAATGACAATAATATTGTTTCTCGCAATTATTTCTAGGGCAATATATCGCCAAATAAAAAAAATATATATATAAATAGTTTTTCCCCCTGCTGTACCGAAACTGTACCGAACCGTGACATCAAAACTGAGGTACATACCGAACCGTCATGTTTGCGTACCGTTACACCCTTACTATCTAATAATCAAGCAATGAAGACAATGGAAATAAGTTAAATGTTATTTTGCATTTGATTACCTTTTTTAATTTGTTCATTTAATTTCAATTTGTACATTCATTTCTGACATTCATTTCTCTTTCAAAAAATCCTTTCCATTTTATTTTTATAATCCAAGCCTTTCTTGAAATACTTCAAGAAAGGAATGTGTTCAAAAGCATTAGTTTTTGCTGCGTTACATTAGTATGAAGAATTGTAAAACTGTCTATCAATTTTGAAATTTTTGTATTGTAATGATGGCAATTTAAGATGATAGCTGTGTTTTGAAAGATGGTAACTTGTTTCTAACTGAGCTGGTGCAATGTGGTAAACTATCATACTACCATACATGTGCTAGAATACCAACTTATGGTCATTTAACCATCCTATTTGCATAATTCCTTTAGTGAACTGGATGTCACCCCAAGAGTCTTCACAACAGGCCCTTATGTGACAGTTAAGGTTTGTATGAGAAACACATCTCCTAAATTTTCTTGATATTGGATTTCTTGATATTGGTGTGCTTTTGAACAATTTCTGAAGTAGTTATACTGTTATGAGTCCCAGCAGCAAAGCGGAACAAAGCAGAAAATATTGCACAGCTGAAAGATTACCACAGAGAAGGAGGAAAAGGGTTTTGAGAAGTAGATTTTAGAAGCAGAGGGAGTAGAAGAGAAAGTCACTAATCAATATTTCAGAGGGATTCTTGTGTCAGTGGCATGTGACCGTCTGAACACACTGTATTGAAAATCTGTAGCACTCTAGGCAGTAGTTATAGGGAGGGAGACAAAAAAAAGCAAAGCTGTGTAAAAAAACAAAACAAAGTTGACTTAATGTCTGTTGGATTTAGTTCATCTGTTTTTTTGTTAGAATTTTGCACCAAACAGTCAGCAAATTAATGAAGGACAGAACCTTCCTTGTGACAAGGTCTATTGGTTTACAATTACAAGGGATTGCTATGACTGCAAAACTCTTAATTAAAGCACTAGCCCATTTGAAAATAATTTACTGTACTTGTTCCAAAACTGTATAGCTTTTTAATTTCTTAATTTGGAAGAACTGTACTGTTTGCTCTTGTCCATGCAATTATAATGAATGGGTGCTAACACTTCATGTTTCATAAAAGCACACTTAAAGTATTAAAGTAGTCTATACAACTCAAATAAATTTAAATAGGGGATAATGTGCATCAGCCATTCATTATTGCAAAGACAGGGTGAATAAGGTCTTGTATAACCCTGAAGGCTTCAAAAACTGGTTTTGTAGCTACCAATATAATTCTGCTTTTCAAAGTCAATGTGCCTTTTTGTGTTCCTGGAGTGGCATTTAAAATTTTTTTTTTTTATGATGATGATGATGATGATGGAGGTGGGCACAATGTGGTAAACAGCAGGGTTTGAGAAATCGTGTGAAACTAGTTCAGTGTACACCATGAAAGCTCTGCTGGGGCGGCACCCTGTTGTGATGCCCTAGGCAGCTGCCGATATCGCCTATGGCAATGCCTGTTGTTCTTCCATGCAACACAAAGAGAGAAGTCATGGAGGTCATTCACACTGCTCTTTTCCATAAAATAGATGCAAACTGGGACTAAGGCTGTCAAGCTCTAAAAATTACCATTTCAAATATGGGTTTGGAATGACATGAGATGATAGAGTTATGGCAGAATTTTCACTTTGTTAATTCCATTAACGAAAAAATTCTCTCTGCATTGTCTTCATAAAGTTAGGCACATCCTCCGTATTTGCTGTATTTATAGGGAGTGTTACTAAGTCTAAGTTAAATTGCTGTACAATGCACAGTGCCCTTTGTTCAGCTCTGTAAGGTCCCTAATGCCCCGTAAATATTGATAATCTAGCACTGTTCCAGAGGCTGGTATTTCTTTAAGCCTTATCTTATTGAGTCAAAGCAACTCAACCAAAGCAACTTAAAAGCTGACCCTGTTTTACTAGCTAATGAACAAGCCAGAAAAACCTCACAATGGAAGAAACAGTCCAGCCCTAAAGAAAAAAGACAGTAGATGGCTTAAAAATTACTTTTGCACCTTAAAGATGACTTTTCCACCTGTAAACAGAATTGCGTTCACATTTCTGCCCTCTCTCCAATTTTAAAAGGGCATCAAGCAGGTCTAAGTTGGTCTAATATATGTTTTTTTATCATGTAGATTCCCGCACCAAATGAGAATCATTAAAATTCCCAAATATATTTTTGAAACAAATGTTGTGTTAAAGATTGTGTTTTGTTCAAGTTAATTAAATCAATAGTTTTTCGATAGAATAAAGAGAAAGTAAAAGTATGATATTTGGGATAAAAGCGCCCTCGGAATGTCACGACTGACCAATCAGAATCAAGTATTCCATAGAGCCATATAATAATATCATTTATTAAGTTCGGGTGTAGAGGTAATCACTATATTTATAATTAAACAATTATACTTAAAAACATTATAATATTCAAATTAAATTTAAAGTATTGGTTCTGCAAAGCCATATTAGCTTATTATGGCATCACCTTAATAAGCATATTAAGAAGAGTTTAGAATCTTAATTTTTTTTATTAATTTGTTTCTGTATTTATGAACAAATTTTAATGACAGAATAAAAGTAAATCAAATTATTTATCAAAATAAATAAATATGGTAGAACCTTTCCTGAAGTGATTGTTTTAAACAAGTATTCAATTTTTTGATATTATGCAATACATATTACTTCAGCTACATTATTTGTATCATAACTGGAGGCCCCATGCTGATAAGCCTTTTGCACTGAGTGTGGGGTAAAAGGTTTCCCTCGCCACCTCATACATGTAAATGACTTTTAAACAAATTGCTTTTATCATTTATTTTCTCACATTTTTTTTCTCCTAAAATCAGGCAGAAGCAGTGAAAAGCTTCCTTAAAGGGATAGTTCACTCAAAAATTTTAATTTGATGTTTATCTGCTTACCCCCAGGGCATCCAAGATGTAGGTGACTTTGCTTCTTCATTAGACCACAAATTATGATTTTTAAGTCCAGCCGTTGCAGTCTATCAGTCGTATAATGCATGCCAATGGTAACAAAATCTATGAGAGTAAAAAAAACATGCACAGACAAATCCAAATTAAACCCTGCGGCTTGTGACGACACATTGATGTCCTAAGACACGAGAAACCGAACAGTATTTATATAATTTTTTACCTCTAATACAGCACTATGTCCAACTTCCTTGAGCGCGCGCACGGCATCTGGTGCGTGAGGTGTGTACACGCTCTGGCATAGTTTACGCAAGCTCCGGAATTGATCTCTTGCATGTATACGTCACTCATTGTTTACACAGTGCACAGTCATTGTAGGTACGACGGCTAATCAAAACGGTACTTACTTGCACTTATCCGGATTGTTCAAACCGACTTAAAACTAAAAGATTACGTTCTCTCGCGCGAACTCATTCGAGAGTGGTGACTTTCCACGTATTCCCAACTTCTGAGCCTGCTCGCCTGAAGTTATGGTTGATTGCTCTTCGGCTGGATATCAACACACCCATTAACGTAAACTACGCCAGAGCGCGTACACACCTCACGCACCGGATGCCGTGCGCGCGCTCAAGGAAGTTGGACATAGTGGTGTATTAGAGGTAAAAAATTATAGAAATACTGTTCGGTTTCTCGCACAAACCGATTGTTTTGTGTCTTAGGACATCAATGTGTCGTCACGAGCCGCAGAGTTTAATTTGGATTTGTCTGTGCATGTTTTTTTTACTCTCACAGATTTTGTTACCATTGCCATGCATTATACAACTGATAGACTGCAACGGCTGGACTTAAAAATCATAATTTGTGTTCTACTGAAGAAACAAAGTCACCTACATCTTGGATGCCCTGGGGGTAAGCAGATAAACATCAAATTTTCATTTTGGGGTGAACTATCCCTTTAAGGCATGCTTTTTGCCCTGTTGTACCCTAAAACTTTTATACAATGGGAGAAAACTTACTTAGTTACACCTTTTGTACTCTTGTTTACAATTAAAATTCAACGCTGTAGCAAATTTGCAGATTCTTCTGGGAATGGTTATAGATTAGAGTTTGCCTTCAGGAAAAAAAAGAAAAAAAAGAGAGAGAGAAACGTGTTATCTTAATGGATTCAGAGCCATAGTGTGGACCCTCAAGTGACGCTTGGCAGGGACAAACAACAGTCTGGAGAACTAGGCAGATGCATCAAACTTCTAAACAGCCCAACTGACTATACAATGTTGAGAAAGTAGCAATGAAAGCCCATATGACAAGAGTGAAAGTCAGAAGAGACCAAAAGAGAGAATAAGAAAGAGTTATGTATTATGTATAATCTCAGTGTCTCTCTTGCAAACAACAATCTTGTAGAAATTCACCATGTTGGAAACACACTGCACTCTACTAGAGCAGTGTCTTATCTGACCTGTTAGTTCTTTTACCTGTTCAGGTTTGTGGGGATCAGGTTTGCTGACTGTTAATTTGTTCCCCTTTTTTAACATTTATTAATTACAACAGCAATGTTTCCTATACGAAAATCAAAACATTTCTGGTTAATTTTCCCAGAAGATAAAGTACATTTAAAATACATCCTCTATGAATTTATTTTGTCAACATTTATGACTACACTATCACATGGCTTCCAATAAATTAAGCTGGTTTGGTCTCCGACACATCACTCTGAAACAAATTTGCATGACTTTAATATCCTGCACTCAGCATAACCCAGAGAGCAGGTGCAGACACACAGCACACTGGGTCAACTGAACTGTCTGAAAAAATACTCATAAGCGGTGGGGAGGAAATCATCCTTTCTGACTCAGCCAATCAGAGGAGGAGTGCTAATATCTGAGAGTGACAGACGTTCTGGCAGAGAGAGGGAGCAGAACGGATTTCTCTCGCTTGGTTGCATACTGAGTCGCTTCGGTGCCTTGGTTTAACATTTGTCGCAGTGTGTGTGTGTGTGTGTGTGTGTGTGCTGTTTACTGTATTTGCTAATTAACTTCTGTTTGACCAAGGTTTCTCCAAAATGGATTGTTTCGTCAGATAATATTATAAGCCTATTTTGTTGAAATGGGATATTTGTGTCACAAAGAGCTGTTTGCAAACATGCACGAAGACAAAGATGAGAGTTAAACACTCTTTAATAATCCGCACAGGGTAAATCCAACATAGAAACTGGCAATCCAACACAAACGCTTAATTGTGTTCATAATCATGCTCTTGAAAACTATTCAATGTTTAAAGAATCACTGAAACATACAAAACTGCCAGATTTTCTGTCAAGCTGCTTTTGAAAAGTACTATACAAATAAATGTTTTGTATGAAAAAACATTTTTTTGTATGAAATATGTATGAATTGAATTGAATTGAATATGGTAAGTACAGTATTATTTTTGGATGAGCAGAAATTCTGATTAATAAGTCCAGCCATTTGGAGACTACACTCTTAAAAATAAAGGTGCTTCACGATGCCATAGAAGAACCTTTTTGTCTAAATGGTTCCATAAAGAACCTTTAACATCTGAAGAACCTTTCTGTTTCACAAAAGGTTCTTTGTGGCAAAAGAAGGTTCTTCAGATTATAAAAAGGTAAGAAAGAGATGGTTCTTCTATGGCATCGCTTGAAGAACCTTTTGAAGCACATTTATTTTTACTGCATTGTTAATGTTATTGTTATAATATCTAAGATAAAGGCCCCAAAATTGCTAAATAAATAAATCATTTTTAATAGATTTTTTTAAAACAATTTTTATCAAACATCTACTGATTTAAAAGTAAAAAGGTCTGCATCAGCCATACATTAGAGAAGTGGATACTGTCAGCTAATTACAACATCTTGGGATTTTTCATCCTAATTTACACCTTCACAGTGGCCACAACATTGAATTGTCATGAATTTGCCTGTATTTTATCACACATCTGATGAAGTAACATGGCAGAGTGGTGAAGTGAAAGAGGTGACATCCAATTAATCTGTAATACGCAATGCACAGATGCACAGTGTCTGTATTGTCAGGGAAAAATTCAGGCAAAAATGACAATTCTCTCATCATTTTTTCACCTTCATGCCTTACGCCAGGTATCAGCATCAATGACATGACATCGACATCAAACCTGGCACAATGCAAACAAATATTTGACTCCTGTTGTGGAGGAGAACCAGTGAATAAGAAATTGAATTTGGGTCTATTCCTCCATATCGTATGAATTCTTAAGACTTAACAATAGTGCATGAGTCATACAAGCTCCTTTATGATACATTAATCTGCAAACCCCATTCCCCATTTTATTTTATGAAAAAGATCAGCTGCAAAAAAAAATTCAAAAAAGTTCCTTGTGTGTTTCACAGAAAAAAAGAAAGCCATATGTGTTTGGAACATCACAAGGGTGAGTAAAAGAACTATTCCTGTTGGATGTTCTTATTAAAATGGAAGACGCTTTCTTCAGAGTGAATATTTATGAGTTTCTGGTGCCCCCCTGTGGTCCTTGAAGGTACTACAGAAGCTGCACAGCACTACTTCAGCTGCTATGTTCTGCTGGTTATCTTTAGAAATGGATTTGAGGTTCATCAGACCAGAGAATTTTGTTTCCCACAGTCTTTCAGGTGCTTTTTTGCTCATTTTGATGCTCTTGTCTGGCCTCTCTGCCTCAAAAGTCCAGATTGGCAAAGTGTTGCAGTAGTCATTCTGTAAGTCCCCCCCCCCCCCCCCCCCCCCACACACACACACACCCACACCCACATTTCTACACATGATCTCAGTTTCTGGGTCACCTCACTTACCAAAGTCTTTTGCAGTGATCGCTCACTTTGGTGAGGAAGATTCCTGGTTGTTCCAAAATTAATTTAATTAAAAATTAAGGAGGCCACTGTGCTCTTGGGAACCTTCAATGCAACAGAAATGTTTCAAGTAGCCTTTCCCAGATCTGCGCCCCCAGATGGCTTGGTTTTTGCTCTGATATGTATTTTCAGCTGTTAGATCTTATATAGACAGGTATGTACCTTTCTAAATCATGTCCAGTTAGCAGAATTTGCCACAGGTGGACTTCACTGAGACAGTACAAAGAGCTCAAAAATGATCCAGAGAAATGCAATGCACCTGTGTTAAAGTTCAAGTGTTGAAGCAAAGGGTCTGAATACTTATGTCAATGTGATAGTTTAGTCATGTCTGTAACTTTAACAGCCCAGTTGTTTGGTGTTTTAAGAACAACTGTTCTAACGAATATGACTGTGTACACAAAGCATAGCAAGGCTTCACCAGCGAAAAACAATAGTGGGCAAAAATTGAAAATAAATGATAGGGACTGCCAACAACAGCATGGAACCACTGAAGCAAAAGTGAACACAAACACCAATATTCACCTTGAAGACCCTGTTTCCATATAAACGGACCACAGAGTGCTTCACAAAGCCCACGTCCATGAAAGAGCTCCAACTGCTAAAACTTTATTTTGTTGTTTGAATAGAGACAAAGACAGCAGCAGGTATATGTTGTCACTTAAAGAGGTAGTGCACAGATCCAATATCTACAACTGTTAGTGTTTATGCTCACCCATATAACTGACTGACTGGCATTGTGTGTATTTGACTTTTCGGCAAAATGCCATGAAAGAGAACTCAAATTGGGATTGATTCAAGGACATTAAAAATAGTAATTTACTTTTGGTCTCATAATTAGAAGCTGCTACTAATCTAAGGGGTGGGCGGTATGAGGTATGAGAAAAATCTTTTACTACAAAGAAATACGGCTGTCAAAATACCAGAATTCACAATGATTTTGACGAAATCCTGGGAGTTCAGCAATAAGCCATGAAAGAGAACTGGAATTCGGAAAAGTCACTACACCAAAATATGAAACCAAAATCTTATTGATTTCATAATTCTTAATATCACCATAAAACGAATTACTTTTGACTTCACTTGACAACTACAACATTATTCACTCATAAATCGAACTATACTAGGTCTACAGCAAATCTCAACTGGTTGATCATTTATAATGTTGCCACATGGAAACTATCCAATTGCCCAATTTCTAAATTTCTGTAAATCTGCTTTGAAACAATATTTTGTGAAAAGCACTATACAAATAAAATTGGCTTGACTTCAGTTATATGTTAAAAAAAACAAAAAACGTATATACAGTAGTCTCTGATTAAATGTGAAGAAAAGCAATAAAAATGCTGAATAACATTTTAGTCTAAATGTGACCCTGGACCACAAAACCAGTTTAAAGGGATAGCTAACCCAAAATGAAAATTTGATGTTTATCTGCTTATATCTTTACATATACATCTGCTTATACATTGCCATGCATTATACGACTGATAGACTGGAACGATTAAAGTAAAAAATCATCATATGTGTTCTACTGAAGAAACAAAGTCACCTACATCTTGGATGCCCTGGGGGTAAGCAGATAAACATCAACATTTTTGGGTGAACTATCCCTTTATATCGCTTGGGTATATTTTTAGCAATAGCCAAAAAAACATTGTATGGGTCAAAATAATCGATTTCTCTTTTATGCCAAAAATCATTAGGATATTAATTAAAGATCATGTTCCATGAAGATATTTAGCAAATTTCCTACCGTAAATATATCAAAACTTAATTTTTGTTTAGTAATATGCATTGCTAAGAACTTCACTTAGACAACTTTAAAGGTGATTTTCTCAGTATTTTGATTTTTTTGCACCCTCAGATTCCAGATTTTCAAATAGTTGTATCTCGGCCAAATATGTCCTATCCTAACAAACCATACATCAATGGAAAGCTTATTTATTCAGCTTTCATATTATGTATAAATCTCAATTTTGAGAAATTGACCCTTATGACTGGTTTTGTGGTCTAGGGTCACAAATGGCAATAACCACATTATTTTTTCATCATTGGTACATAAACCAGGCCTATATGTAATGTCATACACAATGCATATAAGTAACTAAACAAACATGCAGCATAAACAAAGCCCAAAAGTAGGCCTACGTATCATGGCATTAAATATCCACAAGATGTCTCTGTCAGACCAGTCAATTACGTGGCAGTCATCAGAGCCAAATATTAATAACACATTTTTATTAAATATTATTTAGCAAAATGTATTACTATAATACACTAAAGTAGTGATATGAATACGCAAATGTTGTTTATCTCATCTAATATGTTTCATGTTTACACAACAATCTATTTTACAAAACAGAGGCATAGTTAGACTAATTTATTAATTTACAATCTGGTTTAAATACTGAAAGATAAATATCACTATAGGGAGAGGCAATTAACAAGCTATCATAGATGCAAAGGAGGATAAAGGCTAGCACTGTAAGCAGAAATGCTGAGTCATTCTCTCGTCTGACTTTGCTTTCGTCTCACTATTTACTGACGCCATGAAGCTGACAATCTGATCGTCTTCTTCCAGGGGAAAGACAAATGGATATCAGCAGGAGCCAATTTGGGGTACTCTCAGTATTATGATGCATAATCACAGATGCACCTGCAATAACTCAAGCCAACACCCTTATCCAGGCAGTCTCTGGGCTATGAACACAAGACAGACTTCACTTTAACCACACAAAAAATCAGCAGTGCTGTGCATTTCAGCAGCTTGCAAACAAGATTGCAGAGAGTTGTCTAGAGGAGTGATTCTTCGCTGCAAGGGGGATTGCTTCAGGAGCTGTTCCAGCAAGTTAAATAACCACTACTAAAAAATCAAAAAAGAGATGCGTAACCTCAATAATCCTCTAATTATGAAGCTGTTTATGAAAAAAAAGGTTATGTTATTGTGGTACTTCTCTCTTATAAGTTACTTAGGTCAACTCCTGCATTAAAAAAAAAAGTTTTGGACTCACCATGCTGTTGAGATCAGAGTCAAAGCTTCCACAAGGGTGTCCAGAGCCTCCCAGTGCCTCCATTCCCTCTTCGTCCCACATGTAAGTCCCTCCAGAGCTGTCTGAGGGTGACAGGTCCAAAGACGAGCCATGAGGAAAACGGCCTACAGGAGACAACGACTCATGCTCAAAGTCATCTTTACCAGCTGAAAGAAAGACAATAAGCTGGGTAAGAAAGTGAAAGAGAGATATATGTTTAAGTAATCTTAGTGACAGTATTACATCATTATGCTGCCTTCTAAGGTACCTTGTTTTGGCAAAAATCTAAAGAAGCATCAAATATATGCTTTGCGGAAATGCAATGCAGCATTACATGCAGTGTTGAGAAATTCCAATAAAAATATACAGAGTATATGTATAATACATACTGAGAAAAGAGGATCTTTTGAGAGAGGTTTACGATTATTCAAATAATAATCCCACTGGCTTCTGTTTAAGGGATAATGTAAAGTCATTACTAAACCTTGACAGGATGATCAGGGGCCAGATTCATGATACATTCTTGAAAATAAAATTCTTCTTAACTGCTATTTTCTTCTTATTTTCTAACTTAAGAATAAAGTTAAGAATGTTTTGTATTCCCAAATAAACAAGAATGTTCTTACCTTTTTTTATAAGATTGTTCTAAGACAAAACTTAAGAATATGAATTCCTTAAAAGAATGCTCTAATGCTCTAATAAAGAAAGTTAGGACAACCTCCATTTAGTCTTAAATCACCAAAGGTAAGATGTTTAATTAATTTATTGGGTTGTTTTAAATAGTAAGCATTACATCATAATACTAGCTACATATTAATATTACTAGGGATGTGCACAAGTGTTCTCATCATTATGAGTGATGTGTTGAAATTCAGAAACTCTACAAAAATTACTCAAATTAGTCCAATAAGGGACCTCGTTTCTAATTTTATAATTACAACATACACTCTAAAAAATGCTGTGTTGAATACAACCCAGTGCTGGGTAAAATAGGGACAAACCCAGCAATTGGGTTGTTTTGACCCAGCGGTTGGGTTAAATGTTTAACCCAACCTTCTGGGTAGTAACCCAACCACTGCGTCAAAACAACCCAATTGCTGGGTTTGTCCCTATTTTACCCAGCACTGGGTTGTATTTAACCCAGCATTTTTTAGAGTGTAATTTCGACAGCATTCAGCACATATGAGGTTTTATAAAAAGTATTATTTAAAAACACATGGTGCATAAAAAAAACAATTGCAAAACTATAAAATGCTAAACTCCCATCAAGCCAGGCATAACTGAAATAGTTGTGCACTTATTATGATTATTACAGTAATCTGACTGCAGGCAGCACAAAAATATAGTCTTTGAGGTGTTTTCCATGCATTATTCAGCAAGTGTTCAGCAAGAACCGTCAATCACCAAATTATGCGACTTATTTTAAGTCATTTTATTCTTTAAAAATGTTTTCTTAAGAATACATTTAAGAACCTTTCAATTATTGCATTTATGAATATTCAATATTCAAGAATTTATCTTTAGAGATTTCTTAGCTTCAAATAAATTTTTCATGAATCAGGCCCCAGGACACCAATAGTGAATGGAGGGGTCATCTAGCACACTCTGAAGGTAGCAACCAAAGTAGGATGCAGACAGTGAGTCAACTAACTAGGGTTTGAACAGTCAAAAAATGTCAGAAACAAATGTGGAAAATCGGAAAAGTTGCTTTGAGGTGTAATGGAAATAGATTGATTCTCAGCCACACCTGTGAGGCCCATCCCTGCCCAGTCAATGGTTTCGGATAAGAAGGTATGCAGGCTGGTCACTGATGATTCCTCATTGCACTTGGTAATTAGAGCGCTGTCATCTTTACATAGTCCTAAGTGGTCTAACCCCTCATTGAGGACAGGTAACAGAAGGGTCTCACCTCCATTCCCAAGATTATCAAAGTCATCAAAGTACTCTTCACTAGTGTCATTGTGCTCCACAGAGGAGGACGATGATAGCGACATGTCCTCCAAGGAGGGGCCCAGACTCCCCTCAGCCTCCTTTGCTTCAAAAGAAGTCTCATTTGGGGTAGTTTCAATACTTTCAATGTTGCTACTTGGTTCTGAACTGTTTTCTGCTATCTTTGTAGCGTCTTGGACATTTTCACTAAATTCTGCTTCTTTCTGGACAGTTCCAGGGAAAACAGAAAGTGGATGTTTGGTTAGTGTTGGACGTGTAAGTCTATAACTGAGCACAGAAGGTTTGTTACCTGAAAAGCTTGGTAAAAGGGATTTCTTTATTGTGTTTGTCTGCAAAATATGGCTGCTAGTAGTTACAGAATGCCTTGGCATTTCATATTTACTTACTTTTTCTTTGGATAATACTGTGTTTTGCTGTATGAGGGATGATCTAGCCACTGGAGACTGTGCCAAAGGTCTGGGAAGTTCTTTAGCAAGCTCTGTAGCTTTGTTAAAGGAGAAGGAATGGGTAATAGGTGGGTTGGTGGAGCATGCTACCCTCTTGGAGTGGGTGAAACTCTGAGAGCGCACTATGCTCTCTTTAGAGGCAGACTTGATACTGTCGTTGGACAGGGATAGTTTGCTCTGCAGGGTTCTTTGTTGGGGTACATGACCAACACTGGGCCCTGAGGAGCCACAACGCCCATTACCACCACTTACTTCATTCTGAGTAGCCATGTCATTATACAGGGGATTCCATGTTGAGAGGCGTTTGGGAGTAGTCATGCGGATTTTGCTAGGCTGAGGTATGCTCCTGGGACAACTACTTTGTGAAGTGAGGACTGCACTTTTACATTTTACTGCAGCTGCAGGGGAAGGTTTTTTATTCACCATCATTGGGGACCGTGTTTTTATAGTTACACTAGTCTCCTCATCCAAGCTGTCAGTGTGTTGAACATTATTTCCAATGTCCTCTTCATCCTTTCTCCAATTTAGGGATTGCAGATGTGTCAAATTATTGTGCCTGCCTAGAGGTACACCTTTAGACTCCGAGGAGGAAACTGGGAGGGCAGATCCTTGGGGAAGATTGGTCATGGTGGTGCCTGAGGGACGGGAAGCAAACTTGGGCAACCTGGAGACCATGTTGAGCTGTTTGACAGCCTTCCTTTCCATCAGCTAGGTTCACCACCATGGATGTGAGGACAGAACTGCAAAAAAGAGAGAAAGAGAGGACAGAATATGAACCAAGCAGTGTTGTACACCAGATGTGCCCAATCCTGTTCCTGGAGATCTGTCTTCCTGTATAGTTCAGCTCCGACCCTGATCAAGCACAACCGAACCAGCTAATTAAGATCTTCAAAAGCACATGATGTGTTCGATCAGTGTTGGAACTCTGCAGGCAGGTAGATCTCCAGGAACAGGATTGGGCTCCAGTGGTGCAGCTCATGGATATGCAGGATATGCAGGGTATGCACATTGTAATATCACAATGATGACTGATGGGCCCTTTCATATTATTTTACATGTATATTCTGTTCTACTCTGTGATTTAAAGTCCCAGAAAAATATTTTACATATATTCAAATTCGATAATGTGATGATGCAAATAAGGGCGAATGACATTTCGGCAAAGTATTTCAGAATTTGACAGGGCATAGCGGAGGAGAAGGCTTTCTTCAAGAAATCAACCAAATGTGGACTTCACACATAGCTTTGTTATGCCTTCAGAAGATTTTCAATCAGAGTATGGACTACTAGTATTGGTACTTAAAGGGGTCATATGATGCGATTTCAAGTTTTCCTTTCTCTTTGGAGTGTTGCAAGCAGATTGTGCATAGATAAGATCCCTGAAGTTGCAAAGACTAAAGTCTCAAAACCAAAGAGATATTCTTTATCAAAGTTAAGACTCTGCCACGCCCCCCTAAAACGGCTCGTTCTAACACGCCCTCACATATCTATGTCACCATGTGGAAATATTAGCATAATGCCGCCCAAATGTTCACACAAAGAAAGAAGGCGTGGTTTCAGTAACCGCAGTTAGTGTTGAAGCAGCCATGTCAGGGAGACGCTGTGTGTTTCTAGGCGAAAGCAAAAGCACTTTATTTGGCCTTCCAAAAGTAGATGCATTTAGGAATCTTTAAGATGACTTACAACAGAACAGCAATGCATTTTATGGACGACCGTTTCGTGAACCTAGGACAGGAGGTAATTCTGACTTTGCTATGACAATCTGGCGCTTCTGAATCAGCTACTGTTTTGTTATTAGTTCAAGTATTTGCTATTGACTGTTCAAATGCGGAGTTTTGCGCATCGTGTGTGTGTGTGTGTGTGTGTGTGTGTGTGTGCGAGCGAGAGAGAGAGAGAGAGGCGTGCGAGAGAGAGAGGGGGGGTCACATCACAAACACATACCAGCTTCATCTATGACCCCTTTAAAATTATTGTCATCAGATATTATGTTCCTGCAGGAAACTCATTTTAAACCAGAATCCCATGTTAGATTTAGGGGTAAATTAATCTGACAAAGCATTCACACAATACAGTATAATTCTGCTGCCAAAGCTTAGATCATTGTCTAGAAATTGGAGGCCTAATCCCTGTTTACTAAGAAACACAGTCTTCATTAATTATTTATTAAGCCAATAAATAAAGAGCTTTTTTAAAAAAAAATTGCTCTGGGATGCATTTAAGCGGAAATACTGAGCATGTTCGTCTGAAGAAAGAAAGTAATATACATATGGGATGGCAAAAGGGTGAATAGATGATTAGAGAATTTTCATTTTTGGGTGAATTATCCCGCATTTAGCGTTACATCTTTTTCCACTGTGATATCCCATTGGATGGAGTAATAACTTCTGCTAATTAATCAATTTGAGATCTCTGAGATGCGGCTGTATTGAACATGGCATCTGACTACTTCACTCTAGTTGATTTTTACTACACAGTGTTGATTGTTGAGTTGTAGTTCCAACCACGTACGTTAGCGATGCTTTTTGTGAATGTTCGTTTGAACTATGGTTTCAGGAAACACTCAACCAACATTGAACTACTATGTTGGTAAAGATGGAACTTGTGACCATACTATGCTAACAATGACACCACTGTTCAGTTTATGGAGCTCTCTTCTAAAGAGACTTCAGATCTTAATCAGGTGTGTTAGAAAAGAAAGACATACAAAATGTGCAGAGCAGTGGGGCGCCAGGACCAGAAGTAAGAACCACCTTATTCCCTGTCCTCAGACTTCCCCTTGTTTGAAGAGAGCAGGCAAATTTACAGGCAAATGATATACAAGGACTTTAAAAAGTGTCTCAATATTTTTAACAAGGAGACATCATATGAGAGTTCCACCCTTCCAGGCAATACTCTGATTAAGATCAGAGAGGTAAAATCCACGTGTGCACTTGGATGAAGATTAACCTGATGCAGGGGTACAAAGCATTGCACATTCATTCGTTACAAAAGTTCAAAAGCCCTGTCCATGTTAATGAATTCACTGGAGGGATAAAGCATGACCAAGTGGAGATATTGCCGTATTGCCAAGAGTTGGTGGATACAAAGTATCTATTCAGGAGCAAGAAAGAGCAACATGCCCTGTGACTAACTGAGATCCATCAGTACTGGAAACATGTTATGTTCAAGCCTCTAAAGAATTTGTTTATAGTTGCAATGAAAAGTCGGTAAACCATTTTGGAATTTTTTATCTGACATTATCTGACTAAACTACCAACACACAAATAACCAAAGAACTAAGTGACCCATTGATTTTAGTAACTTAAAGCATCCTTTAGCAGCAACAAACTACACCAAATGTTTTTGTTTACATCGAGGATTAATTTTGGACCTTGGACCTACAAAACGGTTTCAGCTCATCAATATTTTTGGGTTGCATAGCCCTCTTCTGGTTATGCAGATCATTCTTGTATTGTTTAAATTTCTCATGAAGTAATCAACAGAAAAAGTACTATGTTATTACAAAGATCTTTGGGACATACCATGGTAAGTACCTTTAAAATATCGGTGCTTGAATTTTACAATCATTCATTATAGGATTAAAGTTATGTACTACTTATGGTTGCTGAGCAAGCAACTTTATATGCGGCATTAATAGAGTGCTGCCATGATGACTTATTTTTGTAGGCCAACAGAAGTTAGCATCGCCCTGGTTCCCTTGACAAAAACTAACAGAATTTTCCCATTGGCTCTTGGTTTATTGCAGAAAATATGCTCTGTCACCAACAAAGAATGCCTGTACCAATAAATTTGCGGTCAAAAATTGCCTTTACCTGTTGACCTTTACCTGTTACTCTATTAGTTAAACAAGAAAAGTATCATTTAATAATGATTGGGTTCAGACCCATTTTATTTAACTTATCCAATAACAAATATAATTAAAGAGTTTTTAAAAGCTGAGCTAAAATCAATAAAAAGTCAACTTGCATATACCACAGTGTCCTCCAAATGTTTAAGAACCAAGTGGCTAATACTGCTAATTGCATCATATGAATTCCGTTCTTGTCTTTAAGCAAACAGCCATGGGCGTAATTTAAAATTCACCTCAGTTTTCAATAAAGACAAAATATTTCTCAAAACATTTAATTACAACTTATGTAAATGAAAAAAGGCCTAAAATCACTATTTTCAGCTGGGTAAGACCTCTGTGGTAATGGGGTAATCACCATTTTTTTCTACAATGCAGGAACCATACGTGAATCCAATGAGCATTGGAAAAGTGTGCACCAGACTGGGCACCAAGCTCTTCAGCACAAGTTTTTAGGAGGCAAGAGAAAATCTCATCCGGTCCTATATATTTTTAATGCATATCTGGAGGAACAACAACTCTCAGTTCCCTTCAAGCTGTCCACCTGGAGCATCATCCATGCTATCTAACTGCTTATTGAGCTCCTGATTTTAGTCCAGCCCAATTCTTCTTATTAAAAGCCCACACCAACTCAACAAACATGCTAAAACATGCAAACTCCACACGAAGGCCTCCTGAATCTGATTCGAACCAGGGACCTTCTTGTTATTAGGCAAAAGTGCTACACCCTGAGTCACTGTGTGCCCAAATATGATGAAATTAGATACTGTGCATTTCATTTGTGAAATTTTTAAGAGCCAAACTAGAGCTAAATGATTCTGGATAAATTGAGAATCACATTGTTTTTTTGTTGTTGTTTTTTTCAAATAGAGATCATTATTCTGAACTAAACAAATTAATTTACTAGAGGTTGTGACAAAATATTCATTGCTGCAGTCTAGCCTATTTAAAAATGATTAATTAATTGGAATGATTTTTATTTTTTTGAATGATTGAATGAATTATTCAATGACTCACTCATAAACACTTGTTTCATTACTGGATGAATCAGCATTTTTTAAATGAATCTCTTGAATGAATGATTCAATGACAAATACAGTTTTTAACAAGTGACACAAACATTATTTGAAGCGCCAGTTACTTTCAAAAGGTAATTTGCTCTATTTTGATCGCTACCATAAAACATCAGAGTTTATATCTGAACTAAAAACTTCTGTGTTTATAGCTGTGGATCATCCAGATAACAACACAGTATTAACAATCATGTGTATGTAAACTTTTGAACAGGGTCATTTTTATAAACTCGACTATTTTTTTCTCTTGTGTACTATATGTAAATATCTTTGATGTGAAATATCTTATTCAGGTCAGTAATAAATAAAAAATAACATGCATTTTTGTATGATCCCTCTTATTTTGTTAAAATAATTAACATTTTGCAGATACTGCAAAATGTATGTAAATTTTTTACCACAACTGTATATAAATGTGTGTGTGTGTGTGTGTGTGTGTGAATTTTTTTAAAAGAAGTCTCTTACGCTCACCAAAGTTGTGCTGATTTAATCAAAAATGCAATAACATAGTAATATTATATTGCGAAACACTATCACAATTTAAAATAACTGTTATTTTTAATTATTACTATTGTGGACTAATTGTTGAAAACAGTTGTGATGCTTAATATTGTGGAAACTGTGATGCATACAACAAATATATTTAATATAGAAGAAAGAAGTGTCAAGAAAGATTGAAACAGCCTACAACACCACATGTGACAAGGGATACTGTCATGACAATTCCATGAAGTTATTTTTGATCCTGCTGAGAAAAGAGTGCAG
The DNA here is from genome assembly GCF_001515645.1 of Sinocyclocheilus grahami. Classification (NCBI taxonomy): domain Eukaryota; kingdom Metazoa; phylum Chordata; class Actinopteri; order Cypriniformes; family Cyprinidae; genus Sinocyclocheilus; species Sinocyclocheilus grahami. Next base: position 235,546 of record NW_015506527.1, read on the forward strand.
CTGGATTGAAACCCACTGGACTGAACCATTAAAGATCTAACAGGAGAGTCGATGCACCTATAGCCATTTACTTACACACATTTGCTTCTCATCACTATTTGCATATGAACTGTATGTTATGCTAACTGAGTGAATGTGTTTGCAGTCAAACTCCCAGACACACCTATGCTTACACATGACACATGAGGTGGTGCAAAAGGATGCAAGCATGAGAAATCAAATATTGTCTGTAAAAGGCCAACAATAATAGACAGATTAGACAAAATGACAGACACATATAGATGTGACAGAAATGACTCACTGATAAATGGCATCCCACACACATCTGTATCATTTGATAAAATTATCACAGGCCTATCACAGTGTAACTATATATATACAGGTGCATCTCAATAAATTAGAATGTCGTGGAAAAGTTCATTTATTTCAGTAATTCAACTCAAATTGTGAAACTCGTGTATTAAATAAATTAAATGCACACAGACTGAAGTAGTTTAAGTCTTTGGTTCTTTTAATTGTGATGATTTTGGCTCACATTTAACAAAAACCCACCAATTCACCATCTCAACAAATTAGAATACTTCATAAGACCAATAAAAAAAACATTTTTAGTGAATTGTTGGCCTTCTGGAAAGTATGTTCATTTACTGTACATGTACTCAATACTTGGTTGGGCCTCCTTTTGCATGAATTACTGCATCAGAAGGAAGCATGAAGTGCTCTAAAATTTCCTGGTAGATGGCTGCGTTGACTGTGGACTTCAGAAAACACAGTGGACTAACACCAGCAGATGACATGGCAGCCCAAATCACCACTGACTGTGGAAACTTCACACTGGACTTCAAGCAACTTGGTTTCTGTGCCTCTCCACTCTTCCTCCAGACTCTGGGACTGGAGACGGCTTATGGTAGAGAAATTAACATTCAATTCACGGGCAACAGCTCTGGTGGACATTCCTGCAGTCAGCATGCCAATTGCACGCTCCCTCAAAACTTGCAACATCTGTGGCATTGTGCTGTGTGATAAAACTGCACATTTTAGAGTGGCCTTTTATTGTGGCCAGCCTAAGGCACACCTGTGCAATAATCATGCTGTCTAATCAGCATCTTGATATGCCACACATGTGAGGTGGATGGATTATCTCAGCAAAGGAGAAGTGCTAACTAACACAGATTTAGACAGATTTGTGAACAATATTTGAGAGAAATAGGCCTTTTGTGTACATAGAAAAAGTCTTAGATCTTTGAGTTCAGCTCGTGAAAAATGGGGGCAAACACAAAAGTGTTGCGTTTATAATTTTGTTCAGTGTATATATAGTTACTCACACTGGCTGAGAGTCTTTTCCAGCAGTGCGATATTCTAGTGTTAACAGAACTCTAACCGTTCCACTGTTTGTATCACTCTGCTTGCAGTAGCTTATTTCTCACAGTCAGTGTCCATTATAATTGTTTTAATAATACTGTTTTTGTGTCACGGATTGTAGTTTTAAGAGTTTTTTAAGGCAAGAATGTAAATGTTTACACTTCAAATATACGGTTTGTTAATAAAGATAACGTCTATTTGAAAAATTGCAAATATTTTATTTCTTCAGAGCAAAAAATAATGACTATCACAACTAGAATCTCATTCAGTGCAACAATACATATAAAAAAATATTGTTAGGCATATTTAGAATGAGAACCATTAGATGACATTCAAAGACTCTATTTAAGCATAAGTGCAGCCACTAAAAACTTATTAAATGTAATTTTGATTGTTTACCAATTTTTGCCATTATCCTAACCACTAGGTTTTACCCATTTGTCAGGAAAAAGTTTTTAATCATTTTAAATATAATATAATTTAGTATGATCACTTTTTCTTTTATATATTTGAATAAGTACAAATCTGATAAGTATGTTTAATTTTTACATAAATATATCTGTTAAACTGAATGATGATGGAACATTATTTCACCAATATTTTGTCATTTTCAAAAAAGTTATTTGAATCATTAAAGTAGACACTTTACTTGCATTTAATATGCTTTCTATGCATATAAAAACACTTTTGTACATTTAATTTGATGCAGACACCAAAATGGAATGTCTCATCTGGTAACATCATGACACAATCATAATTTTGATGGTAATACAAAACTATTTATATGAATTGCATACTTCACAAATGAAATTTATTTTAGATTATTCATAACTAATGAATAAGTCTTGCATTATGTAACCCTTACTTAAATAAGACTGAAATGTTCCTATTAAAAAATCTTACTCTAAATTCTGATGGGATGAGATGCATTAGTAGCACCATTTGAAAGCAGTATAGCTGATTTACACACGTGACACACATCAATTGATTCTGTATTAATGTTGCAAACTGTGAAGTTGTTACGGATGTGTCCCAGGAAGGCAGACGAAGGCAAAGGGGTAATTCTAATAAACTGATTTTATAAATGTGAATTGAAAAAACACAAGAGACACACCACGAAACTTCAAGTAGAACGGACAAAGGCTAAGGGGAGAACTGAGAGTATTTGAATGGGAGCAAACAAAAGAACTAATGAGTTAATTAATCAAACACAGGTGAACGAAATGATAATTAGAAGCCAAAGTAAAACTAGGTCACAGGGGAACAGATAAACTGAAAACACAATGAAAACAGGACAAAAACTAAACATAACCCTCACATTACTCCCCCCTGCCGGAAGGCGCATCCCGCGCCGTAACAGTAACATCGGGGGGAGCGCTCTGGCGGATCAGGGAGCTACGGTAGCCATGGCGGAGCAGGGGACTCAGGAGGCCATGGCGGATCAGGGGACTCAGGAGACCATGGCGTATCCTCCGTGGCCTTGGCTGGCTCGGCCACAGGTATATGGCCCCCCCCAAAAAATCTTCTTGGGGAAATCTAGGAATCCTGGGGGTCGCTCAGGAGGAGCGGGCTCTGGTGGGCGCTCTGGAGGAGCGGGCTCTTGAGGGCGCTCTGGAGGAGCAGGCACTTGAGGGCGCTCTGGAGGAGCGAGCACTTGAGGGCGCTCTGGAGGAGCGGGCACTTGAGGACGCTCTGGAGGAGCGGAGACGAAAGAGGGCTGGACGGGACCAGCGGAGGCGAAGGAGACGAAGGAGAGCTGGACGGGACCAGCGGAGGCGAAGGAGACGAAGGAGGCTCAGAGAAGCGCGTTAGAGCGGCTTCTGGGGTGAGGACGGGTGCCGAGAACCCCGGGGGCAGCGCCATGTCCATTATCGCCGATTGACACGCTGGAGCGGACTCTGGAGCGAGCTCTGGGGCTGGAGCCGACACTGGAGTGAGCTCTGGGGCTGGAGCCCTTCCTGGGCAGAGCTGGGGATCAGAAGCCCTTCCTAGGCTTAACTGGGGATCAAGGTAGCGTTTACGTGGTGCTGGCACTGGAGGGCGCTCTGGAGGAGCAGGCACAGCAAAGCGCTTTTGAGGAGTTGGCACTGGAGCGAGTGCCACATGAACGTACGGCGGGCTTGACTTCCGAGCGGCCGGCCATCTTGACTGCTGAGAGCCCGGCGCTCCTGGGCTGAAGACTCCGGTGGAGCTTTGGAGGACCACGGGAAATTTGGGGTTAGGCAGGCGGTAGGAGCGGTTGGAGTGGTATTTGGAGGTTCTCGGCGTGGGGTGAGCTGGGGAGACGCAGCGCATTCCTGCGGGAGTTGGATGACGAGGCTTGGGAAGTCTCATTACTTCCTCAACTTCCATATCAGAGCTATTTAGGAATAGTACGAGATTAATCAGCTCGATCAAAGGAAAATCCCCCGTTGGGAGATCGCGGTGGATTATTTCGTCATCCAACCCCAGCAGGAAGCACGCACCTAGAGCGGCGTCGTGCCAACTCACCAGGTTGGAGAGCTCGAGGAAACCCTCCACATATCGCTCCAACCTCCGACCGCCTTGCCACAAACCCCACAGCGCGTCCTCAGCTGCAGTCATCGTTTTGGTCCGTTCTTCTGTTATGGATGTGTCCCAGGAAGGCAGACGAAGGCAAAGGGGTAATTTTAATAAACTGATTTAATAAATTTGAATTGCAAAAACACAAGAGACACATCACGAAACTTAAAGTAGAACGGACAAAGGCTAAGGGGAGAACTGAGAGTATTTGAAGGGGAGCAAAAAAAAGAACTAATGAGTTACGCCGAGAATCAAAAAAAGATTAGCCGAATTTAAAATAAAAATTTGCATTCGAATGCAAAAACAGTGTATTTAAATTTTTAGTGTGCATTCGAGAGCCTCATCAGCGGCACACAAGATGCGGTGATGATGTAAGTGTCATTGTTGCATTTTAATGTTTCTGTTAGTCAATCCAATTGAACACACAAGATGCGCCACTGCTGCATTTTTCATTCAAAATATTAGAGAAATATAGAAGCTCAATGCGGAGAAGATATTTGTTAGGTTAAAACCGAAACCAAGCCATTCACACAGAACGCATATTCTGCGCATTCTTACACACAACTATGACTGTTGCACTCGCGTCTTGCACAAGAGATGAATAGAAAGCCATGTAAAGTTAAAAGAGGTTCAACATTTAGAAAACATGTCTTGAGAATTTGTGGGGGGCTTATTACATTCCACTGCATCTTATATGTTTTTAAATGCAATTGTGTGATCGGCACTTTGGCTATTTGTATTAAGCTATACAGAAAAACAATGATGCTGTTTTGTTCATAATTGTTTATGCAATTTACGAAATTATATTTGATTTAGAAATATTAGTTTAGACGGTATGCACTTTTTTATAGACAGTCGTTATTTAATTGCATTGAATAAACAGTTTAATGAGGTGCATTATTTTCCTCATTGCGCCCTCCTGTGGCCTCAGGAGACAGGCCAAATGTTTCCTTAACACTTATTTAATCTGCATATAAAATATAAGAAAGGATATATTTGTTTCAATTTTATTTTATGCTTGACTGTTAAAACTAAAATAAGTAGTTATCTTAATAAATTGGGTAAATTAAAAATACAGTGGTTAAATTTAAACTTTTTTCTACTGCTCTTTAAGAAAGGTTATAAAAAATTTTCAATAATTACCGATACCGAACAATATGAAACATTATATTGTGATAAATTATTTAGCTATATCGCCCAGCCCTATGGCAGCCATGTCATGACGAAACTCTGGTGTGGGAACTACAGGGCAGGAAGGTACGTATAGCACAGGGCTAGCAACCATTAAAACATGACATGCTGGTAATCGTGGTGGGCCAAGTTCTGTGGCCCCTGGGACTTGGTACATGATGCACGGTAACTAAAATATTAGTTAACGGCTTAAATAATGACTACATAAAGAACATTTTCATTAAAAGAGAAAAACTCACCAAAAAATGAATGAGAAATGTAATCCTAGGGCCCTGCTAAAGATGCAAACACTGACAAATCATTAGAGTCTGCATGCAAACAGAGGGGAAGAGACCCAAGTCCCCTTCATTTGAGGTGTTACTTACTACACAGCTCTTTATATAGATATCTGTCTCCGCTGAACTGTAGAAGTCAACATATCTGATTTAGATCAGACATGATGCACTCCCAGCCTCCAAGAAAAAGAGGACGTATACATCATCCCACAGTCACAAGATCATTATATCACACACACACACACACACACACACTTAAAATGATTCATTTCAAGTTGTTCATCACATCATCTTCCATCTTCCAAAACTTTTCATACTGAAGGTCATTAATAAGTCGATTAATATGGCTACAGAAAAATATAATGCACAAAACTACAGACTATTTATTTATTTATTGGATGGATGCAGAAATTATGACAGAAGGTTAATTTTTAAGTGAACTACATTAAGGCACTGCAAAATGAGCATAAAATTATTCACTGGCTATTTTTAAGCAAATTGGGGCAAAGAAAAAATATCACTCTCATTTTCCTTTCAGCATACTAAGCACCACAGAAGCATTTAAACAATCTATGCTGACTTACCCTACAACAAAAACTTTACTACTTCAATCTCATCACACACCTCTCTGGCCTTATCAAGCCTCATAGAAAGACTTCAGATGACCCAACACCTTTGAAGAGATTATGCTGACCCCTGCGAGGACCCCAGATGATGCCAACTTGAATCGATATGCACAGCTGCCAAATGTTCTCTATATTGTAATCATTATGATCACATAATGCTTTATGTGAATAATTGCTTTAATGAGCTTCTGCCTAAAATTAATTAATGTTAGCTAACTGTATGATTCTATTTTCTTGAACTGTTAATTTGTGAAATGAACATTACTTGTACACATTCACTTCTGTTTTGTAATGTAGACACATGCATTTTCTGAAAAAGCTGCTTTGAAACATTGTGTATTGTTAAAAGCGCTATACAAAAAAAGAAAAGAAAAGTGGTTTAGTCCATTTGTAGCTGTAGCTTTTGGGACAGAAAACATATTTTATATTAAAGTCAACATGAAATGGAAGTTGCAACTTAATTAACTACCATGTTGTGTTTTATTTCCGAGTGAAATTACTTATCGAACAAGAAAATACATAAGGCGGGACATGATTTTATCCATCTGTTGTTGATTTAATTGTGAAATGTGAGCAGTGAGCATTGTGTATTGAACTGGAGGCATACATCTGCATGCAAATAAATTAACTGCAGCATACTCTTGCATACATCAGCAGAAAGTCATAAACATTATATACATAAAAAATATTTTGACTTGTGACTTGCATTAAGAATATTTGATTTCATGTTGAATATACATGAGCAAAAATGTGTTATATAATGGCTGTGATTCAGCTACACGAACAAGGAAACAGCTAATCACAGCTGTGCTGATAAATGGCCATAACATCAGCTTGGTAGTGGCTGTTAATGTGTTCAAATCTGAATTCAACATTAACAATCACTTTATGTCAACTTGAAGGGCTCTGATAACATATATGTGAAAATAAGAGACATTACAAAATAGTTTTGAAAAATGTATGAAAATAAGTGCATGTAGGTGTGGGTAGCTAATAACTGCCATCAAAGCTGGTTAATTAAAATAATATGGCATGCATATAAATTGCAGCCTTTGCGATTTGATAATTGCGCTGGTAAGCCATTTTGTGATTTTTGGCTTTATTCTGATCAATGGTGCGACCCTAAATTCAACTGACAAGAACATACTGTAAGTAAGGAAAACGAGGGAGTGTCCCAAACAACCATCTGGTGTGTAGAACTTCTTTTTTATACCATAGATTCAGGGTCTGTCATCGCTATAGTTCAAAAGATGCGTTCAAGCTTCTGTCACTAATTTGATACGTTAAAACTAGCAACAATGTCTTGACTTATTTCAATGCTTTAATACAACCATTAAAAAAAATTTTTTAATTAATTAAAGACCGTGGGGGGAAAAGTGAATGTTTTGCTGTTTGGGGGCTATGCAGTAGTTTTATTTGCCTTTACCTGCACCTCTTGTGCTGGTAGAAGACATTATAGGGTATAGACTGTTTTGAAAATCCCTCCAAAATCTAATATTTCATGATGCAGAGTCGGGTCTAATGAAAAGACTGAATATAACAAGGTTAAGGCCCATGCTGTAGTTATTTGATTGGTCCATCAAATGCTGGGGAAACAAAGCACATGCAATATGTAAAGAGCACTTTAAAGCCACCTGCAGGCACTAGACACACCTTATTTTCCTTATTTTATGTTGCTACCTTTAGGGTTTGACTCTATTTCAAAGCGCCTGATCTGAACAAATCACCCGAGAGTTCAGAATGGGACAACAAAGCTACATCAAGCAAAGTCTGCATAGTTTGTCTGAACTAAACAAACACCAAGTCACTGTGCAAATAATGCACACAAAATTAATGAGTCTGTAAAAGTTTCTGAAGATACAGCTGCAAGAACAAAATTATTAACCCGTATGGAATTACCTGGATTTCTTTGATTATAAAACATTGTTTGGTCTTCATATAAGTCACAAATATAAACACAATCAGACTAAACTATTAACACACAAACAGGTTTTCATTTTATTGAAGACATTAAGTGATCATTCAAAGTGCAAATTGGAAAAAGTAAGTGAAACCTGGAGTCTAGCAACTTGCAGCAACAACAAACAAACTTCTTGTTTCATGCCACAGCTTCTCAGATTATGGTCAGGACTCTGACTTGGCCATTCCAAAGCATTAATGCATCTTTATTTGATTTACTTCTGTGCATTGGATTGTTTTGTTGATTCATCCCACCTCTCTTAAGTCTGAAGTCAAGCGCTGCTGTCCTGAAATTATCTGGTAAAATGTCTTGGCACTTTGGAATTATTTGTTCCTTCAATGAACATGTTCCCAAACACCAATATGCTGATAACTGCCAAAAATTATCTTACTGAAATGCAAACCAATAACCTGACAAAGTGTTTTCCAAACATTTTTAAAAATCAGGTTATTCTCTCCAGTAGTGACATTAAAACATAAGATTCTGTGTATCTGACTCAAAGTATTCCATTGCAACAAGTTGCAATGTTAAATAAAGAATTAAAATGTCAGTGAGAAACCTGTACAGACATATTCTTCTCTTATGTTTAAAGTTTCTACAACTGTACCCTACCACAAAATGCTCACTCCTGCTAAATGGTGCACGTGTGTCAAACACAGGTCCTAGAGGGCCACTGTCCTGCAGAGTTTAGTTCCAACCAGCTCCAACACACATGCCTGAAAGTTTTTAACACTCATAAAGGCTTTGATTAAATGGATCTGGTGTGTTTAATTAGGAATGGAGCTGAACTCTGCAGGACAATGGCCCAACAGGAAAGTTTGACACCCCGGCTCTAGAAGAACCAGGTTTTGTGTGCTTTCTTTATTTAAATGGCAGGGCACTTGTGCAACACATCCAGTCTCATCTCCTTAAGGCTGGCCACATACTTGAAGATTTTAAGGTCTTTTTTATGCCCGATTTGCACCCCCGATTCAAGGCTTGTCACAAATGATTTTTTTTGTCCAAAAAATCCTCTATTGTGTGGTGTCATTATGATTATTTAACTGCTCCTAATCGAGACTCAAATTGTAAATGTCAAACATGTTTGTCACCCATATTATTTTTTTTTCACTATACAACAGAACACCAGGAGAGCCAGTTGACAACGTCGATTGTCCTCCATGTGTTTTTATTCTCAAGTCACATTTGATCTTGCGAGTCTCCGTGAGATCTCGTGTCACTGTGAAATCATTCCTACAATCAACAAGTGTGTGGTCTCACGATCTGGTTGAATCATCTACACTCTTAAAAATAAAGGTGCTTCAAAAGGTTCTTCACAGCGATGCCTTAGAAGAACCATTTTTGGTTCCACAAAGAACCATTCAGTCAAAGGTTCTTTAAAGAACCATCTCTTTCTTACCTTTTTATAATCTGAAGAACCTTCTTTCGCCCCAAAGAACCTTTTGTGAAACAGAAAGGTTCTTCAGATGTTAAAGGTTCTTTATGGAACCATTTAGACAAAAAGGTTCTTCTATGGCATACTGAAGCACCTTTATTTTTAAGAGTGTAGTGTGCACGGTCAGAGGATTATAAGGCTGAAAATCGATTGAAACACTCTTCATGTCTGTGGTCTCCCATGGGTTTAAAATCGGTTAAGAATTTAAAATTGTCTAGTTGTGACCCATGCCTAACTTAAACACCTGACACAGTTTTTGCAAAAGCTGTTAACTTACTTTTCCCCAGCATGCACTGTTAATGATTACTCAGTGTCTTCAATAAAATATTGAAAAGTACAATTGTTTGTTTGTTATTTGTTTTGCCATATTGTGTTTGGTTAGAAATGTGACTTAAAAGATTGCAATGTATGAGCAATCAATGAGAAAATCCAGGTAATTACATAGTGTTCACAAACTTTTTCTTGCAACAGTACATAAATACTCTTGTGTAATCTGGATTTGGAGGGTATAAACTTCTTAGGTTTTCCTCTTTAAATGTGAGTAAGATTTTTACATATATGCAAACAGCGACAAACGACCAAGAAAAACACTGCACATACACTGATCCCTATACTGTATATGACTAATTCCAACAAGACCACCTCCTGAAGAGAAGCTTTCGAGCAGCCATATTAGAACGCATTTACGATGCAGGTCTTGATGCCCACTTTGTTGACTACATCTAATTTTTTTGCAAAAACCAGCTTACTTCATCTTTTTTTAAAGTGACCTATACCCGATATCTGCATTTACACTATACTGTACACTTGGAGAAACATCCCAAGATAGACATAAAAGCTTACACCAGAAAGGATGTGAAAATGGCTCAATTTGCAATGGATGCAGCAATACATGCTTCTGCTTGCTCAAAGGCTCAAAAGACATAAAACTTCAGCATGAGTCTACTGGGTTGAGCCTTTGTCCTCCATTGAAAAGAGTCATGTGATCTCGGTTGGTGTTCACCTGAGTTGACGTCATTGCCACCACGCCACCGTTGCTTTTTCAGCGACGTACAACTCGCATTGACAGGGAAATAGCTCATCTGTCCTCTTACATGGCAGACACAAATCTATAACGATATATATATGATTTATTTCCACATATAAATGAGGCCTGAAACCATTCTGAGATATTGGTATTAATGTGTTTTTTTCCTGCTAACACATTTGTGGGTCATATCTGATCTGAGCCACATCGGAGGGAAAAATATGAATTTGGTCACTTGAACCATATAATTTAAATACAGCCTTAGTTTGCCCGACCACTAGAGGTTGTCAACAACAGTTGATACCACGCACCTAAAACAGGGGTGTCAAATTCCGTTCCTGGAGAGGCACCCTTAAGCAGAATTTAGATCTGTAGCTGCCATTAAACACACCTGAACCAGATGATCAAGGTCTCTTTCACAGCTTACTAGACTTGTATGTTTGTATGAATTCTTACGATGTGATTTGTATAAAAACATATGATAATGGGGCATAAGCAGACCGTAGGAAAATGTGGATTATACAAATCCATATGAATTTGTCACTAATTTACCAAAATATAAAAAATAAAATAAATAATAGTAATAAATCGTCATGAAACTGTTGGTGTTCTTAATTCTAATCAAACAACGAAATAAAAACAGAAAATCACTAACTGCTCTTGACTGAATAACTTTTGTGTATATTTAATTCATAGACTATACAGTGTTTTATTTTACATTTGATTACTTATTCAATTTCTATCTTGAACAATGCTGCTCACTAGGTTAATGACATGGCTTTTTTATTATTATTAAGTTTCTTGAGGTTCATTTATTTATTAGGTCTTTGAGAATTGTAAAATTACGCAGTATATCATAATGATATATATTATTTATCGTTATTGTGATAGAAGATGCATGTATCTATGCACTGATATCACAACTGGGACATTTCTTCACCATGCACAGACATCCTCTGGCTTGCCCAGACTGCACAAACCACACCCAGCCATCACAAACCCTGCCAGAGAGGTCAAAGCATGAATTATCTATAGAGATCAGATATCGGTGAAAGCCAAGAACAGTACAGAGAAGAGTTTATGTTGGGGGGGTGGGGGCAGGCACGGATTAATGCACAGGCTTGCCTAGGCTACAGCCTAGGGGCCCCACGTGTGCAGGGGCCCGATTGGCCAGAATATTTTTTTATTATTTTAAATTTACTTCAGCGCGAACAAAAAAGACCCTCATTGGCCCATAAGAAACATTAAAGGAGGAATCATTGCAGAGCGTCTGACAAAATGAATGTCTTGTATTGTAGAATACACGCACTGCACTGCCGAGAGTTCGCGCCAATCGTTAAATAGAAACCTAAAGTAAAACGCACGTGCGCATTCAAGCTATTTTAATACTCCGCGTTTTGAGAGCGACTCCCTCACGCGCCAAATTAGGCTTCATACAATATCTAGGCTGTTATTAGTCTGTAGCAAGCGGCAACCTCCCGCTCTCTCTCGTGAAGCCAACAAGGAAGTGACTTAAACTGTAATTCATCAACTGGCCGCTAGAGTCAATCCCATAGACTCCCCATGTTAAAATGCCCAACTTTACAGCAGAAAAAAACATGTTTACAGCCTGGTTCAAAAAATTATTTTAGTCTATATAGCTAATTTTGCCCTTCATGACAACTGTGAGTGGGTGAATTTTTTTATAACTCATCCGTTTAAATTATATTAAGCCTTAAAGTTCTGCATAATTAAGAGCGTGGCCACTTGAGTGACAGGTGGATTGCCGCTGCTGTCACCACTATCAAGCAAGGTGGGCGTGGTTTCAACAACCAGCTCCCGCCTCTTTGCCCATCTTTGATTATCCGGGAGCGAAGCGCGGTGATGCACTGCAAAAATGCATAGCCTCCACCCACTTTTGAGCTTCAAAAACTCTCTTCGGAACCCTACGGGTGACGTCACGGACACTACGTCCATGTTTTTATACAGTCTATGGTCTGTAGGCTATAATAGGTTGTGTAGTTGTCTATAGTATAGCTCTGTATCATGCTTGAAAAATTTGTTCTCTATTTGCACTTTGAATATTGAGAGTATACTTTGACTATGGCTGCACTTATTGTTTGCACTTCACACGACTAAGAAATAACTGTTGTTTATATTTTGTTATTTATACTGTTTTTATTTCTGTTCAATTTGTGAAAAGGAGTTCAGTTAGGAGGTCAAACGTTCTAGAGGCTCATAATTCATGTAGAGTTCTAAGGTCTGAAGAGCCAGTCAGTTGAGTTTGTGGCAAAACCTTTTAAAGTGCTTGAGTGTTGTTGTCTTTTACTGCATATGATAATTCCTACTCAGAAAGTAAAACTGAAATGACATTTATTACAAGATAATTAGTTAAAACAATTCAAAATGCACCTGCACCATACAAAATGAGTGCAAGACTATTTTTCCAGTCATGTATTTGGTCATTGAGAATTTTTTTTTAAATAATGTGTAAAAATCTTGCCTCGTCTCGTTCTTGTGATCCCAATCTCGTGTCTCGTCTTATCTCTTGAGTTACGTGTCAGCGTTAATGATAATCAAACAACAAAAGACGAGCAGAAAATCACTCCCTGCTCTTGACAAAATAGCATTTGTAGCTTTTATAAGCATTTATATAGTGAAAATCGTGCCCTACCATCACATTCAGATCTATGCAACCAATAAATAAATTAATTGATTCAGTCACTTGATTCTGCTCTCAAAATGCACCAGATTTATGCATTTAAATTTAAAAAGCATATGATTAAGGGAGGGAGGGGGGCAGGTTGGGGCTCACACAAAGAGCAGCCTAGGGGCCCCTGACCACCTTAATCCGCCCCTGGGTGGGGGGCATGGATCTTTTTATCCAGTATGTTCTGAACCACAACAAACAAAACTGCAGGACTTTACTAACTAGTATCAGTTAAGCTTAACTAACTGGATAATCATATTAGAAAAAAAGTGTCTAATCCCCTTCTTATCATTAAAGCCACGTGAGAGAGAAAGCAAAGATCAGCATGGTCATTATTTGCATCATACAGGCTAGACTAAAAGTTATCTATAAGCTAAGCCTAACCTGAATTATGCAAGAGCTCATGGATCATTAATGATTATGAGAGATCATTATTGGCCTCACAGTTTTGGCCACATCAGTATTAGTCTTTTTGTAGCAAGGGAGTGTCACATTACCTAAAGACCATCATTACCTGTGTCTGACCTTCAAGCTTTCAAAACACCACAAAAGTGTTCACATCATCTGCATGCAATGCTCTTATCACACAGACAAGAAGGTTGCATTGGAAAAAAGCTGAAAAAACATTCATTGTTTTTGTTGTTGTTCTTTGGAACAATCAATAGACATAGCTATCATGGAAAATCCTTCAGAAAATGCCTTAAATTTCATGCACCCACTTAATCAGGGAATAATTAAGCATAAAATATAGAATAAGACATCAAAAAGTTTAATAAGAAATAACCTTGCAAAGAGAGTTATACGTCTCAAATCTAAAGTTTGCAGCCCCCAACTAAAAAAGGGATGGATAATTAAATTAAAATATACTAAGACAAAGTGGAATTGCCAGACATGTGATAAGATGATGGATAGATGGATACTCTGTTAGACTAGGATGGTCATTCTACAACTGTGGTCACATTTCACCTGATTTATATATATATATATATATACATATATATTAATTTTTATATTTTTCCCCAATTGAATAATTATTAACTTTAATTTTCATTAATGGCTGTCACATAATTTTTTTAAGTGATTTACATGGTGTTCTTTTAGAACACAACATTTTGGTTAACAACCTATCACAAATAACAGAACTAGAGCAACTAGAGTAACTGAAAATATAAAATTATTATTTAAAATGTATTTCATTCAAAACGTTTATATGTAAATTGTTAAATAATGTTTTACACATTTCCCTTTTTACTTATTCCATTTTGTCAAATACACTATATTACACAAAAAAAACTTTTAAGTTTTAACTTGCAAAATGTGCTTTACTGCATCATGAGGGGGGGGGAAAAAGCCTATTTACAATGTCTTCATAAGTGATTTTCAATAATTAAATGAAAACGAAATAAAAACAAGATTATTATTGTAAAATTCAATTAAATGTGTCTGTGTGTTCAAACGCGAGTTTACATTTTAGTTTTTCCATATTAAAGGGGTCATATGATGCTTTTTAAAGATCATTATTTGGTGTATTTGGTGTAACAGAATATGCTGACATGCTTTAATGTTCAAAAAACACATTATTTTTCAAATACTGTACATTATGGTAGGTCCTCTATGCCCCGCCTCCCTCAAACGCTTCGTTTTCTACAAAGTCCCTCCTTCCGACAAGCGCAGTCTGCTCTGATTGGCCAGCTGGCCCAGTGCATTGTGATTGGCCAAACGCCGCAAGCACTTGTCAGAAATGTAACGCCCCTTACCATAATCGCGAGCTTCATCTTTCAAAATAAATGTAAAGACAATAAATAATGTCATTACTTTTCCCATCAGTTCAAGCCTGAAAGGGGAACAGAGTCACGTGACAGACACAGTGATGATGCAGTACACAAGCCACGGTTAAGACAGCTGACTCCACTGTGATGTGATCCTGTCTCTCTCTCTCTCACACACACGCGCGCGCGCGCGCAAAACTCCGCATTTGACCAGTCAATAGCAAATACTTCAACTAATAACAAAACAGTAGCTGATTCAGAAGCGCCAGATTGTCATAGCAAAGTCAGAATTACCTCCTCTCCTAGGTTCACGAAATGGTCGTCCATAAAATGCATTGCTGTTCTGTTGTAAGTAATCTTAAAGATTCCTAAATGCATCTACTT
>NW_015506527.1:250852-258347 GCF_001515645.1 Sinocyclocheilus grahami
TGTGTTTGCAGTACACAAGCCACGGTTAAGACAGCTGACTCCACTGTGATGTGATCCTGTCTCTCTCTCTCTCACACACACACACACACACGCACGCAAAACTCCGCATTTGAACAGTCAATAGCAAATACTTGCACTAATAACAAAACAGTAGCTGATTCAGAAGCGCCAGATTGTCATAGCAAAGTCCGAATTGCCTCCTCTCCTAGGTTCACGAAACGGTCGTTCATAAAATGCATTGCTGTTCTGTTGTAAGTCATCTTAAAGATTCCTAAATGCATCTACTTCTTGAAGGCCAAATGAAGTGCTTTTGCTTTCGCCTAGAAACACACAGCGTCTCCCTGACATGGCTGCTTCAACACTAACTGCGGTTACTGAAACCACGCCTTCTTTCCTTGCGTGCACATTTGGGCGCATTATGCAAATATTTCCACATAGTGACATAGATATGTGGGGGCGTGTTAGAACAAGCCGTTTTAGGGGGGCGTGGCAGAGTCTTAACTTTGATAAAGAATTGGTTTTGAGACTTTAGTCTTTGCAACTTCAGGGATCTTATCTATGCACAATCAGCTTGTAACACTCCAAAGAGAAAGGAAAACTTGAAATCGCATCATATGACCCCTTTAATATAAGTGACAGCATCTGCCACTGCTAGTACAGAATGACCCAGGATTGTAAACAAAGACAAAAGCCCATCAACTCACATGATCAAACCACTACGAGCAAACTATAGTACTAACATAGATTAACGTAACGTAACAAGAACACCAGAAAAATGTTGAAAAACGCACAGTCAGAAGGAAACCCACTCCTTATCTGAACGGCCGCCTGTACGATTTCATCCGATTGAAGGCGAATATAGCTGGGCGTGGAAATCCACCACAGGAGTCAAGCCCGTTTACTGCCACTGTTAAAGCTTCCACCTGATCCGACGCTTAGTCGATAACAGTTGTCCGTGCATATGAAGACTAGCTCTGCTCGTCACATTCTATGTTATTGTGAAGGTATGTCCTGCCGGCATGAGAGCGTGTTGTGTGAAAACAGCTGACACTGACATCAGCATTCCTCATACTGCGGGTATACCCGGAAATGGGCGTTGCTTAGCGGCGCGGGACGTTCTTTCTGATTTGGGCCTGCACCTATCATAAGAAGATGCCGCATTCGGCTGCAAGTACGCGCCCCCATCTGGCAACGATCAGCAAGGTAGTTGGTGGGGAAACAGAGCTTCTAGAAACTCCGAATCAATTAAACCAAGTGCTTCGCAAAATGATTCACTACATCTAAGCGCTGGAAACACCGAACCCTGGCGACACTCGTGCTGCAAACACCGCACTCTGCTGGTCAAAGAGGTGTAAATGCAACTGTAGCACGGTCTAAAAATGTATAATGGCACCTTTTACAAACTAATTCATGTTTTCACAAAATTGTAATCTATTATGTTAACTAAAAACGATTAAATATAAAGCGTCTGTGCATAATGTGTTCTTTTATTAATTGGTGGCTAGCTATTTTTAGGGAGAGCTTGGCTAATCAGGCCAGTAAGAGTCATGTACTGTAGTTCACTCTTTATTATGCACATTGTTAAAACTAGCAGACAAAAGCCGTGTGAAATTGTCAAAGAAAATATATCGTTCCAGCGTTTATACGTTTATTTTGCTGAGAACTTCTTCGGCTTGGGAGTGGGCCCGGGGAAAATATTCTTTCATGGCACGAATTGCAAGAGTCGAAAGGTAGCCTATTTGCTGATTTGCTGGAACAGATGATGAAATATCATTTGGTGTTTTGCCCACCACTCCACTGGATCCAAAAAAGATACTATTATACTCCAACATGTGCATCAGCCTTGGCACTGTGGACTCTTTGTATCTCATCTGTTTTATAGTACATGAGCAACTATTATTTTTTACATTTACATTTATACATTGACTAGACACTCTTCTCTTTATCTCCTGTCCTCTTGCTGAAGTGTTTAGGTTGATTCTGGTTTTAGCGGTGTAGATGTGGCATGGATCTGTGCTCTGCATTCAGAAAATGTCCATTCCTTGACTGCAGCATCAGCCAAAAGCTAGTCTTAAATCTAGGATCCACAAGTGTCACCTTGTCTCTTTATGAACTTGACAGCTCAGAAGCTTTACATTTGAAAAGTTGTTAAGTCTTTCATCTGCTGTTGATGGCTCTCTCATCATTTTTATGAAATATAAAATTTCTGTGATTTACATGTAATTCCAAATTGTTTTTTCTTCAATTATAAAATCATTTTTTTACAAATTATAATAATGTGTGGCTGTTTTTGTCCATTAATTACAATAAACGACCTGAAAACGGCTGTCCATCTACAGTTCCTATAACCTGACAGCTTCAGAGGACATAGTGAAGAATGACAGAAAATCCCCAAATCCATATGTGCAAAGCTTGTCACGTTATACCAAAAAATACACATTTAATACCCATTATAGCCAAACAGTCTGTAATAGCCTCCAAAGGTGCCTCAAATAAGTATTGCGTTAAGAGTCTGAATAGGTATCACATGTTTTTTGCTTTGTCATTAGGGTTATGGAGTGTAGATTGATGTAATTAATCATTTTACCAAAGGCTGCAAAATGTGGGAGAGAAATGAAGGGGTCTAAATACTTTCTGAATGTTACATTCCGGCTCAGGCAAGCAACAAAATACAAAGGGTACTATGTCCAAATATCAGATATTTATTAACTTAGGGGTTCAAAAAAAGAAGCAAAAACAACATAAATATATAAACAACAATAAAGAATTGCATAATTAACAGAATTCAACTTAAATTGAAAGAATAGCAAAAGGTCCAGCCCAGCTCATTGCAGGAACATTTCACAAAAGATCCAGGTCTCTTAAATATCCAGTTTGTGATTAATAACCAAGGTTGGGAGGGTTACTTTTAAAATGTATTCCGTTACAGTTACAAATCACTTCATTAAAAAAGTATTCAGTAACGTAATCCAAGTACCACAATATAAAAGTAATGTAATCTGATTACTTTTGGATTACTTCAAGTTGCATATGTAAATAAGTAAAAAAAGCAATATCTAAGCGCTTTTATTTAACTATGACTTTAAAATTAAAACTAATAAAAACTATTTGAAACTATTAAAAATTGTGTCTTGTTTCACCATCTAGATATTATTATTACAGTTTTAAAGTTTTTTTATTATAATTATTTTATTTCTTTAACATGTACAAGTAAAAATTAATATAGTTTATACACAACATTGAAAAATTTACACCATATACAGATTAGTCTATTTTAAAATAAGCCTACATATCGAAATTCATGTGAAATGCTATCTTTCTGTATTTCATTGACTGATCTGGGGTGTGGGGACTCATTAATTTCTACATTTTCAGGCTCATTTTCCGCTAGAAAACGTACAAATGCAGTCATGCACACCATGGAATTTTAAATCACTAACAAACACTATAATTGTAAATATTCAAGTTGGTTAAGCAACCTTTGTTAAAGCAACTAAGCGAACGAAAAAGAACTTCGTCATGAATAGCCTATATTGGGTCCTTGAGTCCATTTCGTCTGAAGTCTTTATGTCTGATGACTTTTTGTTTGAGTCCATTTTGTCCGATGTAATTTTGCCTGATGCCTTAATGTCTGAGTCCGTTTTGCCTGATGCCTGACACCTGATGTTATTTTTCCTGAGACCTGAAGCCTTTCAGTCTGAGGCATGATGCCTTTTTGTCATAAGACTGAGGTCTGAGGATGTCCTAAAATGTACACGTCACTTTCATATGGCAATCCGCTTTAACATTTAATGTCCCTAGCTCTACAATTTGTAATCTAGTTTTGACAAGTGAGAAAATGTCCAATTGTAAATACCTATTCTGCAATTTTGACAAATTTTAATTGCCATTAAGTTATATGTTATTGTTGCTATGAAGATATCTGCAAAAAAAAATGTATATTTATTATATTTATACATTTTATATCTTACATTTAAAGTATTATGATATCTACAAATGAGTTGTGACCAGGGGTGTCGCTAGACCACTTTTATTGGGGAACAAGCCCCAGTTAAATACCGCTGTGTCCCAGTAAAATATAACTGATAAATACTTGGGCCTATTAGGACTGATGTATACCGACTAAGAATCATTTTATCTGCTAATATTTCAGTAATCAAGTTGTGCGTGTTTTCTTTTAGCTGATTAGAATCAGAACTTGCAGATTCGCGAATGAATCATTCTATCAGCAGTGTTGCCAGATTGGGCTCCTTTCGGTAACGTCAGACCAGAAAAAAAATGCATTGGGCGGGTTGATTAAATTTGGACTGCTTTTTGATACAACTGGCGGGTGTTTAGTTATAACTACAAACACGTAATTTTATTCATTTTTCAATTGAATCCAAATTTACTATAAAATATTACGTGTATAATATGTTTCTATGGCTGGCGCAAGAGTGTGCCTGTGTCTGTATCTAAAAAGTACCTTATAACAAAAAAACCCAGATGTTTTGGGCTTTTTTGTTATATGCTTGTATTCATATATATATATATATACATGATTCTACTGATTCCCGCAGTTTCCGCGCTTGTAACGTTGGAAATTCCCGTAAAATTTCAGCGTGAAAGACGCTCGGGACAGATGACGGAATGTATCATTGCACATGCAATTATTATTTTGAGTCTTACAATTTTAAACTGTGAGACTGCTTTCTGTGAGCTCACACCCAAAGCGCGCACACATAGAGCCGCATCTGAGAGTGCGCGACTACAGAATTAAGTTGTTGCGCCTTATTGCTCGTAAACGGCAAAATACATACAAAATTATGTCAAAATGCCCGTCTTGATGATTATTCACGTAAACAGTCGATTTATACTAAACACTGTCGGTTATAGGCTATTAAATGAATGTAAACAGTTGAGAAACAAAACTTATGTGTAACATTAGATCTGTGGATGAGGTCTTAAAGAAACAGCAACCAAAATAAACCTTCTGCTGTCTGTCATTAATGTTTATTTATACACTGAAGACCAACCAGTGTTATTTTAAAGTTAAATAGATTATTTAGTTTCTGTGGTATTTCTGTACATGAAGACACCATCCCCCAGCACTGTGGAGAATCAACACCTGGCAGACGATCTGAACGAGTTCTACTGCAGGTTTGAAAAGACACCCCACACCCGCTCTGAACACCTCTCCACACAACCATTCACACCTCCAGCAACCCCCCTCTCCCCCACACCTGCAATTCAGATCAGCGAAGACGAGGTGCGCCAGGTCTTCCGGAAGCAGAAAAGGAGAAAAGCACCAGGCCCAGACTGTGTTACACCAGCCTGTCTGAAATCCTTGTCTTTTTAGTTAAAATTAATTAAATTCAGAGTTTGAGATCAAAGTTCTTTTTAATGATCTTCCTCACAATATAAATATGAATCAACAACATTATAAATTGATTAAAAAAATCCCCCCATAAGAGAATCCCCCCCAATTTTCCAAATTGAAATTCAAGCCCTATATATATATATATACAGTGGGTACGGAAAGTATTCAGACCCCCTTAAATTTGAACTGTGTTCTTATGATTAATAAGGACTGTTTTTAAAATGTTGTGTTGAATTTTTGTAATAAAATATAATTGTTGAGGCCAGGTTTTGAAACATTAGCTGCCCCACATTTTTTGAGATAGCAGTGTTCAGGTAAAATGGGCCGGCTGAACAGCAAAAAATGGGCCAGTCAAACTGCAAAGTGAAATAGAGACATTTCTGATAAAACACATTTAATTATATTTAATTTTATAATGTAACAGTGTAACATTGTTATTAAATTACATTAGAACATAAATTTCAATCAATTTCATCAATAAAACAAATATTTCATTAAAAACTGTAACAATAACCTGAACAACTAGTGTGTGTGTGTGTGTGTGTGTTTGATATGAAGGTTTTTCAAAAACAGTCTTGACAGATAAAGCCGTCATCATCAAAAATGCCATTCTCTTCACCACATACTCTTCAACACACATACACATGCCTCACACACATTAAACCGAGGTCCTGACTCTCTGTGGTCATTAAAAATCCCAGGATGTCTTTCAATGTAATGAATTATTATTATTATTATTATTACTAACATGCACACACAAACATGGTCAAACACACATCACATATATAAACATTTAGAAGGTAAAATGTGAAAAAGGTATGTCACAAATTCAATATTAAAAATTATTAATATTATTAATATATTGTATTTAAGAGAAACCACCAGAATTTCTGCTTAAACTCAACTCAGAAGGTGGCCCATTTTAACTGAAATGAATGGCTCTTTTATCTTAACACATTCAGGTAAATTGGGCCAGTGACTAAAAATGCTTTTTTATATATACAAAAAATGATTGCCGTGCATTATTCTCCACATATAGCGTGATCTGAACCCTAACTGGCATCGGCAGGTCGCAGCGCCACTTCCGGTGGCATCCCCAGCTGCCACTGGCAGCTGCCAGAGTTCGAGGCAGCTGCCACGGTCTTTCTAGACGTTTCTGCTGTTTGCTCGGTAAAACTACATTGTTCTCAGTGGCGTGCGGTGATGGTTTTTTAAAATGATGATGCAAAGTTCCCACAATTGTATTATTATTATTATTATACATTTTTGCCTTACCTTGCGATTGTTGGCTTCCAAACTGCAGTACTTCAGTATAAGTAGCAACTTAATTGAAAAGATTAAACTGGAGCCTTAAATGTGGTTAAAGTTGTCTGTTTGTCACATTAAAATTAATACTGTACATTTCTTGGGTTCTGATTTATTGGTTGCAAACCAATGTCAATATTTGCCGACATATGGCCGAATCTGTGCTTCTGAAGTGCACATCTTTCGAAGGAAAGAAAAGGTAGAGGATATTTTTTCATTGTGGGTGTTCATACTTACTCTTTGTATAACATCTCTAAGTACATTCTTCCTGTCATGACATTAGGGGATTTCCATGTCAAGCTGATGCCATTGTAATTAGATACAGATTTTCCCCCAAAAATTTACCTCACTTGATTTATTCAGTGGTAACACCTAAATGGGGGAAGCCTATAACCCATTCACAAACATAAAAAATGTATTAATCTTAAATAATGATCCTTGAGACTTTGCTTTGTATATTTTTGCTGATTATTTTACGTGCATTTTACATCATTTTCATGTGTCATCAAAAAGAATAAAAATGGAGAATAATATAAACATGGTACATGAATGAAATAACATTTTTGTAATATAAAATATCTGGCAAATATCTGTGGGATTCCTGATAAATGATGCATAACAGTTAAATTAATTAATTCTGAAGGAACTGGATTTGATTAAGATCCATTAAGGTCTTAAATGACACAAGAACTGATAGACAGCATTCATTATAACAAAAGATCATATATTTCTTAAAAATGTTTTAACAGCTTTATGTACTCTTCACGTTTGAAGCATTAACATCAGTGTCAGTAATTAACAAACGGTCCCTCTGTAATCTCTTTGCCACCT
>NW_015506527.1:272059-277906 GCF_001515645.1 Sinocyclocheilus grahami
TTCCACACATTATATGATTCTTTCATATAATCATAGTCCCAAGACAAATCACCCCAGCCGTCCTTCACCATCGATTTGGCTGCCTTCATATCTTTATCTTTGAACGAGCCATCACGAGGAAACGGATCTAATTGTACTTTGCCTTCTGACCAACCAGCCAAATTACTCAAATACGGTTCAGTATTAAAACCTTTATTATTTCTGAACATCCAATCCCTTGGCAACTCGCCAAGAATAGGTTTGGAGATCTCCTGCCCCATCGGAGATCAAAGATGTCTCGTCAATTTTAGTGCACTTTTCACAATTTATAGAATGGCCAAACAAAACACAAAATAGAGACCGCCATCTTATATTAACTTTTTTATATTTTGGCCAAAAGAAAGCTTTCAATTATGTGTTATTCATGAAATCACTTAAAGGACCGAGAACATTCAAAGCAAGAGTGAGCAATTATAATCTTTCACCACTAATCCATATACTTAGAAATAGATAGGCTAAACCGGAAGCTTCCCACTCTTCTTCCCACATCCAAAATGTGAGGAAAACAGATTGATGCCAAATATGACACAATCAAATTGCAAACGAGAATAAATTCAATTTCTCTTACAGACAGGAAGAAAAATAAAACAGTTTCTTACCTGTCTTTTTAAGAAATTCCCTGAAGGACGAGCCCTTATTAACAAACGGTCCCTCTGTAATCTCTTTGCCACCTCGAAAATTCTCAGTCCCTTAAAGTGTATACGGCCGGGAAGCAAGAAAACACACATCAAATTGTATTCTCAATACTTCAACTTTATTCATAGATACAAGGATATTATATAGGCATATGTCGAGGGGAGTTTCAACCCTTTAACCAATGAGGATATAGATGACATACATATAGGATTTTGGCCAAGAATATGTGTTATATAAAATGGCCACATGTACAGGAAAATATGGACATATTAGGAATAAACTTGGCGAAGGATGCTGAACTATCTCCATAGTTCAGCACGAACCCCATTACCTTGGAGTCCTAGCTATCGTGTCCTCGTTTGAACATTTGAACTAAGAAAAACTAATGCATACATGTGCGCATGCGTACCTTGAATATGAGTAAGAGATATTAAAACATAATACAAGAGAGAGAGATCAGATGGAGGAGGGGGTAATCAGAAGAAGACAACATTGCGCTGTACAGGGAGGGCGAGCAGAGAGGGAGAGGAAAGAAAAGGAGGGTGAAAACGTCTGGAACCAATACAGACAGAGAGTGTTTTCTAACAATCAGTATACATGAAATAATTTGACCATATTTGTTATTTACTGCAGGAAATCCTTCTTCTGAGAGACGCCAGGACTGCAGCTGACTGGTGTAGCAAGAGAAACCTGGATGGAAAAATACAATTTCCTATTGTCCTTTCAATGGAAAAGGAGCAACAAATTGCATCCCGATGCAAATTGCAGAGCTGGATGGGTGAAAATGACGAAAGTTCTCCAGCCGAACTGTTCACTTTTGTATTTGGGAAACAAAAAGATTATGAGGTGTTCTGCACAGAAATGGTTGATACAGCAAAGTACAAAATCTTCACCAGATTTGAGGAAGAATAAGTCATCCTTCAGGATCATAAATAAAAAAATCAATCAGTGATAAAAATACATTAAAAAATCAATAAAAACTTAAGTGTCTCAATTAAAATGGTCTCATGATTATTTATATATATATATATATATATATACACACACACACACAGACAGACACACATACACACAGACATATATATATGGTCACACTTTAGTTTTGGGTCCAATTCTCACTACTAACTTAACTATTGACTTTTGCCTAAATAAACTATTAATTACTGTTCAGGTATTAGGTATAAGATGTAGAATACGGTCACGCATAATAATGCACTAGTATGTGCTTTATGAGTACTAATAAACGGCTAATATAGTAATATGCAAGCAACTAGATAATAACTAAAGTGTTACATTAAATAAATAAATAAATGTTTTGACACAAATGTCTGGTTGTGGTGCCCTGGACTGGCCACTTGAGGGCGCTCTCCCGTTTCTGTGTTATATGTGTTGACTCCATTTCCCATAGTCCCTTGCCTGCCGTGTCTGTTCTGATCATGATCTCCTGTTAGTCATTTACTTATCATCCCATCACTACATATACCATGCTCACTCTGTCTGTCTTTGCTGCAGTATTATTCGATTCTGATGTTTGTGTTTGATGTTGTTAAGGTTACATCGTGTTATCTGTTCCCTGTGTTTTGGATTACTTTTTGCCACGTTTCTGTTCTGTTCTTTTATACTTTAATAAACTGCACTTGGATCTATCCTTGTTTTCTGCTGGCATTCCGTGACATGTTTGTGTTTGTGCATATATAACATTTAGCATTAATTGACATGACATCTGGCACTCCTTATGTGTTTGTATGTTCTTTATGGTAAAATGCTTATGCAATTTAACTTATTGGGTTCACATTCTGATCGTATCTGCTTGCTGGTATACAATATGCATCATCAAATATTTTATTTACAAACAAAACTGTAGTTTACAGCAGAAACGGCGACAAACGATCGTGACTCCTGGCAAGAACTGGCAGCTGATACATAAAAATGTATAATAATAATAATAATAATAATAATAATAATACAATTGTGGGAACTTTGCATCATCATTTAAAAAAAACATCACCGCATGCCACTGAGAACAGTGTAGTTTTACAGAGCAAACAGCAGAAACGGCGAGAAAGACCGTGGCAGCTGCAAACAACTAGTGGCAGCTGCCACGAACTCTGGAGATGCCACCGGAAGTGGCGCTGCGACCTGCCGATGCCAGAGAGAGCGCCAGTCCCTGTTGGAGGCATCGCGAGTTCACGTTTTACTGCAGAAGCCGACAAGCGCCCTTGTTGTTTTTTGAACAGAAGCCGGTAAGTCCATTCTAGCGAATCAGCGCGCTGTATTCAGGCCAGGTGACAAGGCTACTTTCACTTTGAAAAGACTTGCTAGCTGAGAGGAGTTTCGTCAAAGCTGACTAAAAGTGTTCGAGGATGGATAATTTCGACGAACTTGATGAAACTGTGATATCTTCTTCTGGGCGAAAAAGGAAAATGCTGAAACGTTTTCAAGGAACCTTGTAAAAGCAGCGCGTTACAGTGGTGAGGGAAAAGCTCCGTGTATTGCGTGTAATCACATCCATACAGTTTATGATCACAACAACAACAACGTTTGTCAGGCATATACATTGTCATCTGAGGAGATTACAAAGATTAAACAAGTGTTTTGTTTTTTTTTTTTACTCTAAAACATGAAATGTGTAGTTATCTACTTTTGCCAAAAAAACGACTGTTGGGGTTGCTTTTGCTATAAAACAAACTTTTAATACGTAAAAAAAAAAAACATACTTTCAGTTAACTTTAATTTAGTCAATTACCAGTATTTGTTTAAGCTATTATTAGGTGCCTTGCTCAAGGGTCTCACCTCAGTTGTGGTAATGAGGGTGGAAGAGAGCACTGGTTATTCACTCCCCCCACAATTCCTGCCGGTACTGAGACGCGAACCCGCAACCTTCGGGTTCCAAGTCGTGTGTGGAGCTATTTTCGTTTCGCAGAACAAAGAACAGTAAAATGGCATTTTTGTATCTAAAATGTAGGTTACTCACTATTAACATCTTGCTTACAGTCGATTACCTGCTTTTGTGATATATTGTATAAATGACAGAGTAAGTTGTTATGAGCTTAATGTAATTTGAAACACGGAATGATCTGTGTCTGCCACCACTATTGCAGTGAACACCCGTTGTTGTGTTTACAAAGACTTGATTAATGGTGCTAATCAGAATCAGAATCAGAAGAGCTTTATTACCAAGTATGTTTACACACACAAGGAATTTGACTTGACGACAGGAGCTTCCAGTGTAGAAGAAAGTACAAACATAGTGCAGACATACATGATAGTGTAGACATACATAGGAATAACACAGTAGGGATGTAATATAAAACTAATATAATAAAAAAATAATAATAAAATAATAATTTGAATAATGTACTATATACAGAAATAGAAGTATAGGAAAAAATGTAATTGTTTAGATAAATGTACAGATATGTGTATTAGTGTGCAGATAGATATGTTATTTACAAAGTGCAGTTTAATATAAATATACTATGTTAGTTGTATAATTTTGAAAGCTTAATTGTTTAGACTGAGTATAGCCTGTGGGAAAAAAATGTTCTTGTGCCTTGCTGTTCTGGTGGTCAGTGCTCTGTAGCGCCGACCAGAAGGCAACAGTTCGAAGAGAGAGTGGGCTGGGTGTGAGGGGTCCAAGGTGATTTTTTTAGCCCTTTTCCTCACTCTGGAGATGTAAAGATCTTGGAGGCTGGGCAGAGGGGCACCAATAATCCTCTCAGCAGTCCTGACTGTCCGTTGTAGTCTCTTGATGTCTGATTTGGTTGCTGAACCAAACCAGACAGTTATGGATGAACACAGGACAGACTCAATGATAGCAGAGTAGAACTGTTTAAGCAGCTCCTGTGGCAGGTTGAATTTCCTCAGCTGGCGAAGGAAGTAATAATAATAATAATAATAATTGATAAAAAAAATCATACTTTTTTTTAGCACTTTGACATGTTTTGGGGCTTCTGTATGCATGTCCAGATGCATTTCTAGTAGCTTACACAACCTTCCTTTAAAGATCCAGCCCTTAGATGAGCTCATCACAGCAGAGGGTAGGAAATATGACAGCCTCCACTCCAACCGAGAGGCTTCACGAGCGCTAACAAGCTCCACACTCACATCATTAGACCTGTACTGTAAGAGATGAATCAAGCAGCGCTTCACAATTACAAACTCTGAGAGCACGGTGACCCTCTCTCAAAAACAAACCTAAGGGATAATTATCCGAGTGCAAAGGCTCCAAACTCTTAATCGAAACATGGCCCAGAAATGTGAGACATAATGTGATTTAATTACTTGCAATTTGCATCGCTATTTTTAGCAGTGCATTGGAAAATTTGATTGTTGTTTGAAATTAAAGGTGTAATGAATGTTATTTGTTAAATATTTACTGTACCTTTGGAATTATTGCTGTAATATCTGAATTTGTTTCTTTGTGGGATTTGGAGAAATTTAGCATTATATCACTTGCTCAGCAATGGTTCCTCTGCAGTGAATGGGTGCCGCCAGAATGAGAGTCCAAACAACTGATAAAAACATCACAATAATCCTCAAGTAATCCACACCACCCCAGTCCATCAGTTAATGTCTTGTGAAGTGAAAAGCTGCATGTTTGTAAGAAACAAATCCATCATTAAGATGTTTTTAGCTTTGAACTATTGCTTCTGGCCAAAATACCAGTCCATAATAACGCTTCCTCCAGTGAAAAAGTTCATCCCCTGTTGTCCTCTCACATCAAAGTCCACCAACATATTTGTTTACAACTGTTCTGGACTATTTTGGCTTGTAAACAGTGCTTGATCTGTGCATACTTCTCTCCTGATTCAGACAAGACCACTTTTTCACTGGAGAAAGTAATATTATGGATTGAGGATTCATACTTTAGCTGGAAACAATGGTTTGGACATAAAAAGTGTCACGAATCCGGTCTATAAACTTCCGTTCACTCACCCCCAGAGGTCACCCGCTCTCCACATGGACTCTCACACTACACAGACTGTTACACATCACCTTGGACTACATTTCCCATGCTTCATTGCACTAATCACAAGCTCACCTGAAACCAATCACACACAGCTGCTACTGTTGTGGATGGTGCGGCCATGCGGCCAATGAAGTGGAGGAGCAGAGTTCCAGATGTCAAAATAAGACTTTATTTAACAAAGAAATAAAGACAGTCACAGC
>NW_015506527.1:278296-278536 GCF_001515645.1 Sinocyclocheilus grahami
TAATGAAAGGTTCACTGTCTAATGAAAAGACTATTATTCATTCTATGACATCCAGGGTTAACATAATTCAGCATATTAATATATATATTGATTACTTTCATTTTCACATAATACTTCAATAAAATTACACAACAGATCCCCCCTCTGAGGCTTCATCAAGCCTCACCACTAAGCCCCTTGCCTAGAGTGCAACATCACAAATCCACCCATCCTTCTATCCTTCCATGAACCAATAAAGGT
>NW_015506528.1:0-12128 GCF_001515645.1 Sinocyclocheilus grahami
GAGCTACTGCCAGAAGTAGTCCTCCCCTGACTTCTGCCAGGAAGAAAACTAGATCGTGCCAGAGGCATCGGAACTCCACCCCCTTCGAAGTAGTGAAGCCTGGTCCGCAACTCCGAGATGGTCATCTTCCCGCAATGGGAACATGACTCAATTCTCATTACTTATTCTATGTTGAGATTTTTACCTCTGTTTTCAAATCTGGCAAAGCTCACACGAAGGCCTTGAACACCTGCATTACCCACTTAATTGTCCTGTCAGTTGCTTTGATTTCTGCTTTGATTTGCATTTCTATCATACAGAATAAGAAACAACATTTCTTCCAACAACCGTATAGTTATAAGCTTCATGTGCTTATTTGTTCCATGTTGTTTTAACCCAATAATCTATGGATGGAGAACAACTGAAATTTATAAACCAAAAGGTATTTTCTTAAAAAAAAATGAATGTTTTTTAAAAATAAATCAATCAGTATAAAGTAATGACATATAAAATTTGACCCCAATATAAGACAATTTTGCAGTTGAAGAAGGAAAGCTACCTATAAAATATATTTTAAATAAATAAATGCATATTAAAGACAATATGTATATTAAAAAGTGTACAATTTATGTCTTTACACACACACACACACACACACACACCTAAAACATCAAACACCGACAGGTCTTTGTGGTGGCAAGGCGAGACACCCATAGATATCTATACATAGATACATTACCATTTCTAAAGTCAGTAACACTTTATTTTAAGGTGTCCTTGTTACATATGTCACATGTACTAACTATTATAATAATAATAAATTATGCATAATTACATGCAAGTAACTCTACTTGCCGTCTGGTCGGCGCTACAGAGCACTGCGCACCAGAACGGCCAGGCATAGGAACAGATTCTTCCCTCAGGCAATCCATCTTATGAACACTTGACAATAATTGTGGAACACACAACACTATTTATACACGTATATACTTATTTATCTAACTTAGTTTACATTTCGAATTTTCACATAATATACCTGTACATACAAAACTGTCTATTGTAGTATACATGTACATACAATTGTCAAACTGTATATTGTTATCCCTTATTTACTTGTTCTATTTTTATTATCTGTGTTTTTGTCCTGTCACTGTCATTCTGTTGCACTGTGGAAGCTTCTGTCACAAAATCAAATTCCTCGTATGTGTAAACATACCTGGCAATAAGGCTCATTCTGATTCTGAGAAGTTAATCTACTCTCCTGTCCGATTTGTGGTTACGGCTAGAAGGGATACTGCAGCTACTGGGCATGTGCACATCAATATAGTGTTTTTTTTTTGTCACACTGTACAACAATACTGTTTTTGCATTATTGTTTAGGGTTGGGGTAGGTGTAGACGCTAAGAAAACACAATCTAACCACCTTTTCTGAATGCGGAAGTCTCTCCTGACTGGTACAGTGCTTTACTTTTCCGGTCTCTGGGGTTTCTAGTCACAATGACATATTTTTTGAGCTGACAATATAATGTGAAACCTATGAAAATCGCTTTAAAAAGCACATGGCGCCATAGTTTCATCACTTTATAGTGTCGCAGTGACCGTCTTTTTGCAGTAAAGGATCTGTCATAGTTTAATGAGTGGGAAGATGACATGAAGCGACGTGAAGTTAGCTGCATTGAAAACAAATGAGCACACATGTGCATAAACAGCTCCCAATCTGGGATTTTGTCCACAGAATGATAAGAGCACACGTTTTAACATATTATTTTATTATTTAACACTAAGTATTTTAACTTAAGCACTGCAAGCCATGCATAGAGTGCCAAATTTTCTGGTACGTGAAATAAGTACTTTAAAGGAATTCCTTAGCGTATTGCCGTTACTGTGGCAGACAACAACAGCACAGCTTAACCCTGCGCACATTTTTATATTTAGTTATATTGAAAAAGTTAAAATTCAGTCTATATTTTTTACCCTGTTTTAAATTTGAAATCAGTTCTAATCAGGTGGACTTCAAATTTTCAGATTCGAGTCCTTTCAAAACCTGAATGAATGAATCTTGTCTATTTTTATCCGGAAAAATAGATTAAAAGACAGAGAAACTGAGTTTGTTGTGTCACTACTTTATTGTGGCAGACCAGCGTGTTGAATGAAAGTGAAACTCGAGTTTGTTGTTTAGAATTTAACTGCAGTAAAACGTTTTAATTTTGTCCACCGAGACAAAATAATTCGCTTTAGAGCGCACAAGAAAGAAACGAGCGTATTCCTCATTTACTGTCTTTTGAAAGGCCTTAATAGTTCGATTTGTTGGTGGGTGTTCCACCTCCAAATTCGTCTATGATAAATAAATCTCCCGGCTTGACCATTAACCTAGCTAACTAATGCTCTTGCCATTTAATTCACTAAAAAAAAAAACTAGTGAACTTGAAACGCGGTGCTCAGAGAGAGCGTCCGAACGCTATCTACTTTTGGGAGAATTATGAAATCTTGATCAAGTGAAATTGTGGTTAAATCCATGCGTTTTTGTCTGTATAAATATGTGCTGATATCCGCCGAAGATATCAATGACAGTTACTGTATTAATTGCAGTGAATCTGTAGATTAATTCACCTCACTCGGAACGAGTTGAGATTGTTCAGCGCTAATACGGAAAGATAAGAATATATAGTGCCTTTTGGTTGTTCAGTGTGAAGTGCGCCGCCATTTCACATGAAGGGCGTAAACTGTGTATAACCATCGACTGGGACGCCAGTTATTGCAGGATACGTTGCCATAGTAACAGCCGTAACCCGGAAGTTACAACAAACCTTTTCCGGGGTAACTTTCAGTCCCCCAGTGCCATTTTGAGCTGTTTGTAAACAAATAGCCAAGCTAAGCTATTAGCATTGACGACTAGTGGTTAGCACGTAGCATTTTGTGGTCTCAAAGGCAAAATGTGTTGCAGTGTTTTAAGTGTTGAAGTGACTTGCTCAGTTGCATCTGAACTTTATCTTTCGCTATTTCATACGGATTTCATCCTATTTTTCTTTCCTCACCTCCCTTTGAAAAGAACAGACAGATGCAAACTTAATAGACCTTTTCCCTTCAGCGTGTTACTATATCAGTTTAAACTGCTACCGTTCTGTTGTTATTAACAATTAATCCTGGCCAGTTTAGGCCTTCTTACCTTAAATGATACGTTGGGATTAATTCAGTTATAACTGCTCTTATAATAGTAATGACATCAGTAGATAATACGAATTTAAGTAATTGAATTCAGAAATTAAATTAAGAAATTTTAATTTCACTTCATAATTAATTACAGATTTGGAATTTGCATTTCAAAGGTAATTTCAGTTCCTGCTTTCACATAGCAGCAATATTTACTGATTCATTTAAGTCTGAGTGCTCTCATAATCCAATAACAACAACACTAGAATAGTTAATCATTGACTATCAACAGGGCTCTGAAATCTTTAATGGCATTTGTAAATAATTAGGCTACTTACGAATTCATTTAATTAGAATTGCTCTTATGGTTGTAATAACATAAGTAAGTATTAGTAACTTGTTATCCTTAGGGATGCAAAGTTTCTAATTTAATTTCATAATTAATTACATATTTGGAATTTTAATTTAATTTAATAATTAATTACGGGTCCTGTTTCCATATTGCCACAATATTTGCTGATCAGTTCAACTATAACTGCTTTGCTAATTTTAATGACAAACATCATCAAGATTTTAATCCTTAACTGTCAATAATGCAATAAAATTTTAATTTCATGGTTATCTCATTAGGGTTTGGGTTATCCTGCTTCAAGATATTGATTGATTAATTAAAATTGATGAGAGTAATTGATTTAATTACTCTCATCAATTTTAATGATAACATCATTAAATTTTAACCAGGAAATACCATTTCTAACCTGAAATTCTAATTTAATTTGCAATTGGCCTTCTTTCCTCTCCCTTGTGAACTTGAAACGCGGTGCTCAGAGAGAGCGTCCGAACGCTATCTACTTTTGGGAGAATTATGAAATCTTGATCAAGTGAAATTGTGGTTAAATCCATGCGTTTTTTCTGTATAAATATGTGCTGATATCCGCCGAAGATATCAATGACAGTTACTGTATTAATTGCAGTGAATCTGTAGATTAATTCACCTCACTCGGAACGAGTTGAGATTGTTCAGCGCTAATACGGAAAGATAAGAATATATAGTGCCTTTTGGTTGTTCAGTGTGAAGTGCGCCGCCATTTCACATGAAGGGCGTAAACTGTGTATAACCATCGACTGGGACGCCAGTTATTGCAGGATACGTTGCCGTAGTAACAGCCGTAACCCGGAAGTTACAACAAACCTTTTCCGGGGTAACTTTCAGTCCCCCAGTGCCATTTTGAGCTGTTTGTAAACAAATAGCCAAGCTAAGCTATTAGCATTGACGACTAGTGGTTAGCACGTAGCATTTTGTGGTCTCAAAGGCAAAATGTGTTGCAGTGTTTTAAGTGTTGAAGTGACTTGCTCAGTTGCATCTGAACTTTATCTTTCGCTATTTCATACGGATTTCATCCTATTTTTCTTTCCTCACCTCCCGTTGAAAAGAACAGACAGATGCAAACTTAATAGACCTTTTCCCTTCAGCGTGTTACTATATCAGTTTAAACTGCTACCGTTCTGTTGTTATTAACAATTAATCCTGGCCAGTTTAGGCCTTCTTACCTTAAATGATACGTTGGGATTAATTCAGTTATAACTGCTCTTATAATAGTAATGACATCAGTAGATAATACGAATTTAAGTAATTGAATTCAGAAATTAAATTAAGAAATTTTAATTTCACTTCATAATTAATTACAGATTTGGAATTTGCATTTCAAAGGTAATTTCAGTTCCTGCTTTCACATAGCAGCAATATTTACTGATTCATTTAAGTCTGAGTGCTCTCATAATCCAATAACAACAACACTAGAATAGTTAATCATTGACTATCAACAGGGCTCTGAAATCTTTAATGGCATTTGTAAATAATTAGGCTACTTACGAATTCATTTAATTAGAATTGCTCTTATGGTTGTAATAACATAAGTAAGTATTAGTAACTTGTTATCCTTAGGGATGCAAAGTTTCTAATTTAATTTCATAATTAATTACATATTTGGAATTTTAATTTAATTTAATAATTAATTACGGGTCCTGTTTCCATATTGCCACAATATTTGCTGATCAGTTCAACTATAACTGCTTTGCTAATTTTAATGACAAACATCATCAAGATTTTAATCCTTAACTGTCAATAATGCAATAAAATTTTAATTTCATGGTTATCTCATTAGGGTTTGGGTTATCCTGCTTCAAGATATTGATTGATTAATTAAAATTGATGAGAGTAATTGATTTAATTACTCTCATCAATTTTAATGATAACATCATTAAATTTTAACCAGGAAATACCATTTCTAACCTGAAATTCTAATTTAATTTGCAATTGGCCTTCTTTCCTCTCCCTTTCAGTTATTTAATTCACTCAGCAAAATTTTTATAAGTTTGCCTGTTTGGCTTAAGCCTGTTAGTGGCAAAACCCCAAAAGGAAAATTAGGATTTCCTCAGTACTTAGGTTAAGTTGGTTTTATCCTGCTAACACAGCAAAACCAACCCCCTTGGGGTATCACTTTAACAGCGCCATCACCCTGTCATTTTTCTTAACATTGGAAGCAAAGCTTCTCTCTTCTTCTTTTTCTCCTCCTCTCTCTAAGCTGTTTCCTTCTGAGTTGACTACTGCGGTTGTTTGCTGGGATTTTGCCTGTGAAAAGGTATTTGTGAAACTTGAGAACAGTAGTTCAAAATTGTCTTCCATTTATCTTCCACTCTCTTGTGAAACTCTACCCAGCTAAGAGGACTGACAGGCATCTGCCAAAATTTTAACAAGCATCTAGGAACATCTAATTGGTGGACGGTGTCAATCTTAACAGCTAAGAAACCAATACTGTCATTGTTATTATTTTCCCTTCACCCGAAGGAATTTTAATAGCAACCACAGCCCTGGTATTTAGAAATCCCCATTTCCAAACGCCAGTTTAGAAGCATCCTTCTAAAATCAAACTTAACCAAAAGGAAAAAGAGAAGAAAATTAATTATACTCATTCTGCTACCAGAAAAGGGTATTTTGTTGTTTTATCTTTCCCTCTCATCTTACCATTAACTTTCTTTCCTTACAAAAAAAAAAAATTATCTTACAGGAAAATTGGAAGTAGCCAATTATTATCCTGTTCTCTGCTCTGTTTGTTATTTTTCTTTCCTCCCTCCGTTCTCTAGCTGTGCTACCTGTGTGTGCTTACTAATTTTCCCACAGAGACTACAACTTAGGAGCACGCCCACCAGAGGATCATAGTCGCCGAGAACTACACTCACCTGTCCATTACACACTCACTATCAAACCACACGTGACATTGCACACTTACACCCCTATTTTGCCTTGTTTGTTTTGTTTTGTTTCCTCTTCTTCAAGGTCTGTGTCAGTCTAGGGTCTAGATCTCCCTCACCGCGCCAAAACATGTCTCGCACCACAGACTCTATTGGCCACTGGGAAGACCTCGAGACCTGGCTAAGTGTTGCAACAGACAGCCTCCTACCTAAGGCTGCTGAAACCCTGAGGCATCAGACACAGGACCTGCTGGATGACAACATAGCAAACCTCATGAGACAAGACCCAAGTCAGAGCTACAGTCACAAAGAATTAGCAAAGATCACCGGCTCCTTAAGCCACACACTCATCGCCACCCTCAAGCTGAGTGACAGGCACGCCGCCCATCTCCAGCAGGAGCTAACACGCGCACAACGACGCATCGAGCAGCTAGAACTGGAGGCTCAGGAACGACAGGAAGGGCCTGATGAAGTGGAACAAGGCGCAGAGGAGGAGATCACTAGGCTAAAAGAGACCCTAGCAGCTACAACCCAAGAAATGGAACAAGGCAAGGCTGACTACGCTGATCTCGCCAACAAGCTACAATATGCCGAACAGCTCCTGGAAAAGGCAAAGGCCGACTTCAGAGACAAGAACAGCCGAATTAAAGCCCTTGAAACTCACCTGGATGAGTCAAGAAACGAGATCAGTCGCCTAACACAACAGCTGGACTACATCAAAGAGAAGTTCGACAGCATCAGAGAGGAACTCAAACATGCCTACGAGCTGCACCCTGAGCCTACAAGGACACGACGGGCACCAGTCTCACCCCTGTCTAGCAGGACTGGGTCACCTGTTCCTCAACTGACGCGTGAGCAAAAGGGGGAGGGGGCAGTGCTGAAAAATTCACCAGATCCCTCTGAAGAACGTTACCTCACGACCAAGCTAAAAGAACCTGCTCCAGCCAGCCACAGAGCATCTCATGGCTTGGACCTCAAAGACCACGACAAGCTCGCCACAAACAGTGGCAAATTCACCCCAAGTGTGCCAGGTAGCCAGGATGTCCAAGCTTATCTGCAAGACGTCGATTTCCATCTGGAAATGAAACTCAATGTCACAGACAAAGATAGACTTTATTTGCTCCGAACAACAGCCAGCCCTGACGTGCGCAGTTTCCTGGACAGGCAGCCTGCTCACACAAAGGCTGATTACCACCTCCTCCGAGAAGCCCTCATTAAAGAATTCGCTGACCCTGAGTCAGAACAAGGACTAGTGGCTGCCCTGGAGATGAGACAAGGACGTCATGAATCTCCTCAAGCCTACTACAGACGACTCAGACGAGCATACTTCGGAACTCGCAACGAACTGAACATGGAAGACGATCTGAACTTCAAAACTCTCTTACAGAGAAACCTCCATCCTGGAGTAAGCCACCATCTTGGCGTTCTCGCATGCCCACGAACAATGAATGCTCAACAGTTGCGAGACTTGGTGCATAAAGCCTACAGCAAACAGAAGATGGCCTCAGAAAAGGGCGACAAAACCCCAACAGTTCTTGACTTCAACACTCAAAGTCAAGGTCTGGCTCTAGAGGGCGCCCAACATCAAGACCATGCCAAGCCACCACACAAAGAGTGGAACACACCCTCGTCCAACAGAGAACGAGACTCCCATGCTGGTACCCGACCTAAACAGAGGAACAACCGC
The DNA here is from genome assembly GCF_001515645.1 of Sinocyclocheilus grahami. Taxonomy (NCBI): domain Eukaryota; kingdom Metazoa; phylum Chordata; class Actinopteri; order Cypriniformes; family Cyprinidae; genus Sinocyclocheilus; species Sinocyclocheilus grahami. The sequence goes on from NW_015506528.1 coordinate 8,069, forward strand.
TGGGATGGACCGCGTGGATGACAACACTCACCTGGACGTCACTGGGAAAAATCTTGGGACCAATCCAGACCTCGTGAGAATCAATGGGACAGATCGTGGAATCAGCCAAACTCATTTGGAAACTCAAGAGGAAAAGGCTCATGGGAATCCAACGGAACCTCCAAAGGGAAACGACAAACACACCCGGGAGCAACCAGTCCAAGGACTCAACGAAGGAACTCACAAAGATTCCAAGCTGACCAAGCTCAAACTGAATCCACACAAGAACAAAAGACACTACCGTGTTTCGACTCACAAGAGCTGATGAAAATGATGATGAAAGAGTTCTTCCACTGAAAGGAGGAGGATCGGAAGTGGGAAAAGAAAGAGAAACCAGAGACAGCCTGACTAGCAGCCGGAAGAGAAGGCAGCGACCAGCTGATCCAACCAGCCACAGAGAACAGTACTCCTTCACCTCACTCTCAGAGAACCGTAAACTCCATAACTTCAGACGGACAAGAAATCCTACCTGAACAACCCGCAAAACAGTCAGAAACTGACCCAAAACTTGATGCGTCAGATCACAGCAGCGTCCAACAGACACCTGCTAACGAAACCACTCAAGTTCCTGAAAGTGCTGTCTTGGTCATCTGCCACTCCTCCGACGAACACCAGATCAGTCCTGACATCCTACCTGTCTCATCCCAAACTCCAGTCCCCCAACTTCTGGGCGACCTCATTGAGAAAGGAATAGCAAGAAAGTTTGCTATTCCGCCAACTCACTGACTGATGATACAATGTCAAAGCCAGGGCCAGGGCCAAGCTCAACTCCAAGCAGCAAGAACCTGGACCCTTTCCTCTGCTCATTGCAGGCGCCTGACTCAGACTCAGGCCTCCTTCGAATCATGGCTGCCATAAATGTCCATGACACATCAGTGTCCGACGCAGCATTAACCCTGTGGGCGGAAAACTCGGCTATCAGCCTGAAGCTATTCAGAGCATTGAATCAAGGACAGCAGAGCCTCCCACACATTTCAAGACACAGCCGCGTCCCTCTCAGTCCCTGGTCGACAACCATGGCTACCTCCAAGATCATCTGCACTGTAGACATTTGATGGAACAACAGACACCTGAATCACTACTTCCTCATTGTCCCCAACCTACCTCATGACATCTGCATTGGAGCAGACATCATGGTCCGGCTCAATGCCTTTGTGGACATCGTAAACGACATCATACGGGCTCCCCTGTCGCACCAACTGACCACTGCAGTCAAACTCAAGAACCTTCGATCTGGTCAAACAAATGCATGCGCCATGATTAACGAACAGGAACCCGCAATACTTGCCTACAGCAAGAGTGTCAGCGTCCGCCTCAACATGCGACCTGGCCACTCTCTCGACAGTAAGCTAGGCTTCTTCCAACCTTCCAGGACCTGCCTAAGACTAGGACTGACCTTGGAAGCCACACCTCTCATTGAAGTGTCATCTCGTGCTGTGTATGTATTGTTCAACAACTGTACGGCCAAAGACATCAACATTCCCAAAGCCAGTCACCTGGGATGGCTCATCAACCAGACGTTCCATGACTTTGAGCTAACGGTACCGGTCATAGGCCACATACCAGTCCAACTACTGTCAGATGAATATGATGACACAGTAACGTTCACAAGACCCAATGGAACCATTGCCATCACTTCTAATCTGCCAGTGCCCAGAGAAAGCATCTGCTGATCAGAAATCACAGACGACACTCACCTCGCCGTCTACACTGTCTCAACACAGCCCACGACAGAATCACCTGCACAGGTGACCGTCAAGGCCCAGAGCCCCTCAAATGACTCAACCATGGAGGAACCCTACACTGGGTTCGGTGCACAAATCCAACAGATCCTGAGTGAGGCGGATGCCCTCCATAAGGAAGCAGATTCGCAAAGGACTCCTTGGACTGTGGCGGCTGATGACTCAGCTGGACCAAGAGATTCCCAAAATCAAAGGCTCAACGATCCTTTCCACAATGGACGTTGCCTCGGAATTTTGGACAATCCCCGTCCACCCTGATGACCGACACAAGCTGGCATTCACCTTTGCCAATCGACAATACACCTTCACATGGTGTCCCTTTGGCTATGCCAACTCACCAACTGAATTCAACATCTTCTTGAACAAAGCATGCCCTGATGCCAGAACCAGAGGCAACCTCGTTTACGTGGACGATGTGCTTTTGAAAAGCTCAAATGTGGCAGACCACCTCAAAGAAATCGATCACATCCTGAACCAGCTGATAACAGCAGGAGCAAAGATCGCCCTCCACAAAGGACAATGGTGCAAAACCAAAGTTAAATATGTCGGACAAGACGGTATCGAACCACAGTCCAGTCGCACCCAAGCAATCAAAAACATAAAGACACCTACTAACATTTCTGAGCTACGAAGCTTTCTGGGAGTGTGCAATTACTCACGACATCGCACGACCACTAACCTCCCTCCTGAGAAAGGACGAACCCTTCGTCTGGTCGGAAGCTCAGGACATGGCTATGAGCGAGCTCAAATAACGTCTGTGCGCTGCACAATGCCTGGCCTACCCAGACCCAGGAAAGGAATTCTACTTCTCAAGGTTCGGACTGCCTTTAAGGGTCAACTCTGACCGAGGAACCCACTTCACCGCCGAAGTCATGCAAGAAGTGTGGAAACTCTTGGGTATACAGGCCAATCTCCATATAAGCCATCACCCAATTTCCTCAGGTCAAGTGGAACGAGTCAACAGGACCGTGGTCAGCATGCTGAAGAAGTACGTGTCCGCCAATCAAAAGGATTGGGATATTAAGCTCACCGGTCTACCGGAGTACCCCCGTTCGAGATGATGACGGGGCGACAAATGACACTACCGTTACACCTGCTGTACCAACCTGGTGACCTGAACCTCGTTACCACCTATACCACTCACCAATACCTGGAAGAGTTGCATCAGCACCTGACAACAACTTTTGCCTTCGCGCAACAACTCCAAAGAAGTGCAGAAGGTCAAAAAGCCTACTATGACCAAAAGGCCTCTCACCAGGAACTTAATGTCGGAGACAAAGTATGGTACTACAGCTTCGCCCAACCAAGGCAGAACGCTCCCCATCGCCTGTCAAAGAAATTCCTACCTCACTGGACAGGACCCCATGAGATTGTGGACAAGTTCTCACCTGTTGCCTATCGAATCAAAATCAGACAAGGGCGCAGTGAGCCAGTCCTTCGATGGGTCCATCGAAACCAGATAAAGAGGCACCAGGGCTCCAACCGATAGGAAAAGGGGGAAGATCAAACAAACTGACACAGACCGACAATCTCATACTCTACACTACACTGACATAAATCCTGTCATTTTAGGAAGACATATAGCTACCTTGCGTAGACACAACACTTACACACTCTCCTCCGCCGCACTGCTAGGGCCAACCTCTAGTAGAGAGGAGGTACTCCACACATGTGACACTCGTTTGCTGTCTCACCTCATTCGGTGTCCTTGTGTTTCTTTGTTTGTTTGTTTTTTTCCTTTGTGTCTCTCTTGGTGTTTTTCATTTCCCCCCTCACTACAATTTCCTTTCCCCTCTAGTCCCCTCATCAGGGAACTCCCTTAACTCAACTTTAAATCCAGGTCCCGAAACTAGGATTGACTCCTTTCACCAAAAATCTTTTTTGTCGTAAATCGTTGAGAAAAGCCGGCGCCAACCAAATTGAGGCAACACAAGCCAAGATCGTCGGAAACCGCCGGCTAGTCGACACCCCAGCGCGTACAGCTACCCTCACCTACGATCAACACGACATTGCCATGCACATTATACTGCCCAACCAGACTTTATGGATCAATGTCCCTAAGGGCTCGATCCTCCATATTGACGATTTAGCATTGTATCACCTTACCGACGACGAGTATAAAGCCGAACTCGAAATCTCGCCCCCCCCCTTCAAACAGCATTCCTTCGTCCTCGATCCAGAACTGGAAGAAAGGATCAAGGAGGAAGGAACGCAACTTATTGAGTGGACTCCTGTTGATACGGCTTTAGAAGCTATCGCTCGCCTGCCGCCCGCTGGCG
>NW_015506528.1:12138-32764 GCF_001515645.1 Sinocyclocheilus grahami
CTCTGGTACTGATGGCCGTCAGGGCCACCCTTCACCGGTCTACTGGAGTACCCCCGTTCGAGATGATGACGGGGTGACAAATGACACTACCGTTACACCTGCTGTACCAACCTGGTGACCTGAACCTCGTTACCACCTATACCACTCACCAATACCTGGAAGAGTTGCATCAGCACCTGACAACAACTTTTGCCTTCGCGCAACAACTCCAAAGAAGTGCAGAAGGTCAAAAAGCCTACTATGACCAAAAGGCCTCTCACCAGGAACTTAATGTCGGAGACAAAGTATGGTACTACAGCTTCGCCCAACCAAGGCAGAACGCTCCCCATCGCCTGTCAAAGAAATTCCTACCTCACTGGACAGGACCCCATGAGATTGTGGACAAGCTCTCACCTGTTGCCTATCGAATCAAAATCAGCCAAGGGCGCAGCGAGCCAGTCCTTCGATGGGTCCATCGAAACCAGATAAAGAGGCACCAGGGCTCCAACCGATAGGAAAAGGGGGAAGATCAAACAAACTGACACAGACCGACAATCTCATACTCTACACTACACTGACATAAATCCTGTCATTTTAGGAAGACATATAGCTACCTTGCGTAGACACAACACTTACACACTCTCCTCCGCCGCACTGCTAGGGCCAACCTCTAGTAGAGAGGAGGTACTCCACACATGTGACACTCGTTTGCTGTCTCACCTCATTCGGTGTCCTTGTGTTTCTTTGTTTGTTTGTTTTTTTCCTTTGTGTCTCTCTTGGTGTTTTTCATTTCCCCCCTCACTACAATTTCCTTTCCCCTCTAGTCCCCTCATCAGGGAACTCCCTTAACTCAACTTTAAATCCAGGTCCCGAAACTAGGATTGACTCCTTTCACCAAAAATCTTTTTTGTCGTAAATCGTTGAGAAAAGCCGGCGCCAACCAAATTGAGGCAACACAAGCCAAGATCGTCGGAAACCGCCGGCTAGTCGACACCCCAGCGCGTACAGCTACCCTCACCTACGATCAACACGACATTGCCATGCACATTATCCTGCCCAACCAGACTTTATGGATCAATGTCCCTAAGGGCTCGATCTTCCATATTGATGATTTAGCATTGTATCACCTTACCGGCAACGAGTATCAGGCCGAACTCGAAATCTCACCCTTCTTCAAACAGCATTCCTTCGTCCTCGATCCAGAATTGGAAGAAAGGATCAAGGAGGAAGGAATGCAACTTATTGATTTGACTTCTGTTGATACAGCTCTAGAAGCTATCGCTCGCCTTCCGCCCGCTGGCGCGCCAATCATTCGGTCTTGGTCTGCCGCTGACACAGCGCTTTGCGTTTCTACTATTGTAGGATATGTTGTGACTCTGACACTTGCCTTCCTCCTCCACAAGCGAGTGAACGTCGTTCAAGAGTCTTTCAACAAGTGCATGTCCGGCGTCCCGCACATGTTCCGACGTGATAAAACGGACCAAGAACCTGAACCTGAACCTGAGAACTCAACCAACCTGATTGAGATTACGCCTATACCGCCTCGTCGAACCTCTGACAATTAGAGCAATCTAAATGACACAATAATGATACGAGTAATCCTAAATAATGCATCCCTATGTCTTCTCAAGTTTCAAAACCTGATCTTTCCAAAATTACCCATGTCCTGCACCAGGATTCAGTCAGTGATGGAGATGTTGTTTGTGTCTTGTGTGTGTCTGTTCTCTCTGCCTCTTGTTCCAGTTCCCGCTGACGTTCGCAATGGGAACCTCACTGAGCAAAAGGGGGTTACATGTAGGGATTTCTGTCATGAACGGACACTGATATGCCACAGAAACAACTCATCATGAGATGACGAACCAATCTAATCAAGAGATAACACAGAGATCTTTTGTATCAGGACTACAACTTATAGATACCTCGTGATGTCTTGTGACCATCAATGAATGAACTACTACATCCAACAGGAAGAGGACGAGTAATTTAATCACACCCTCAAGCTAATAAACAACAGAACAAAGAACATGGTATCTGGAAATGTTCCAGCGACAGACTTGCCCGGACCCCATGACCGGTTAACGCATAAATTGCTAAATCCAATAAACAGAAAGCGACAGATTAAGAGCTCCCTGTCCAAGAGAAGAATGGCAGACACACAACTCGTGACATGGGCATGACCTCAGGACACCTCCCCTTTCCCCCCCTTTTGCATTCCAAAAAAGGGATGCATCCTTTTACTACTTTCAGAAAACGCACGTTTCTCCTGTCACAGACAAAGGAACACGAAATTTACAACAGACAATTTCAACAGATAATCATTTATGTGCATAGGCAAGGCAACCATATTCATAAATAACATGTTGTATGTCTTATATATATGCTTGACGTGTTTCATGTAATCGGTGCAACTTTAATCAGTGTTTATTACCCTTTTTAGGAAATAAGGTTATTAAAATGTGTGTAATATGTGAAGTTTAATCTTGAATGAATGGCACCACAAATGCAGAATGTTTAAATGAAGTAAACTTTAATAGTATGTACAATACTTGCATTTAAGAGACTTTATAGAAGTATTAACAACTTTTATAGGTGTCCTCATGTGATGAATTGAAGCCTCTTGTTAATGTATGCACGCTCCGCCTTGCAAGAAGCCAATTGGAAGAACACGCCGTAGGTTGGACGTATGCCACGGATCAAAACCCCACTGCAACTCAGATTCAATTGCTTCTCGCTGTTTACTCTCTCGAGTGAAGGCTTTTGCTGCTTGCTCTCCCGAACGCAGGCTCTTCGCCACTTGCTTTCCCGAGCAAGGCCTTGTTGCCGTGTGGAGAGCACTATAACTTGTGCTCACAAGCTGAATCATCAGGCGATTGACCATCTAAGAACTCAACTAGTCCGTTGAAGCTTCGTAACTCTGCACAAGGCAAAGTCTTGCTAAAGCAGACTCTCTCAGAAGAACCAGAGGCTCCTCTGTATCCTGGCAACCAACAAATCCAATGAGGGCTCTCCCAAAAGGACGTTAACCTGATGTCATCGCAACAGCCAATCAGCAAAGGAATTTCCCTCCAGCAGCCAAAACCGGAACCCAGTTTCAGCTTTCAGCAAAACGCAAGTAACGAACAAAATCTTCTATCTGCTGAACTGGCGCTGATGATCGATTTAAGCAGTAAACGTAAGACAAATCTCTGCTTTATGAATTCTGTCAGGCTGAATTTAAAACCACTCGTGAAAACGAGTTAGAACTTTGGGAACTTCTCAGAACTCCGTTAACAGCATTTTCATTCTTCAGAGACTGTATGTATGTGTGTGTGTATGTGTATGTCTTAGCTTAGGTCAATGTAATTTAGAATAGCCAATAAATTCATGTTTCATTTATAAAGAATCATTGTCTGGTGTCGTATAATTTTAAAGTCAAACCTTGCCAAGATCATGTTACCTCGCTAGGAGCTTACAAATTATCATAATTGTATTGACCTGTGGCCAAGGAAAATACACACAGTCAGATTAAGATACACGGACATTAACGTCTCGCTGGACGACCACTGATAAGGTGTAAACTATTAAAATTTGAAATCAGTTCTAATCAGGTAGACTTCGAATTTTCAGATTCGAGTCCTTTCAAAACCTGAATGAATTAATAATAATTAATTCCCTAAGAAACGTAATCAGACATTACAATATTTAAGAGTTATGTTACATTAATGTGTTCAATGATGTCTCTAAAGTCATTTTTATTAATTACAAACATGAAATATGATGTTTATTTGTATTGTCCATGGACAGCTTATCTGACGCACATTAAATAAGCTGGCATTTAACTAGCAAGGATAAGACAGAACAGATAGTTAGGTCTGATCAAGGGTCAGAGTCAGAAATCCGTACAAAAAAGGTTCTCTACAGAAAAGACAGTTCAAGGTCAGGGCTAGACAGAAAGTCGGTAAACAGGGATCATTATGAACCGGCAACCACCAAGGGGCTTGACTGAGGCAAGAAGGCCAAGGAGAGCAGAGAATTTGAGGATCAGGCTGGGCGGTCTGAGTATGAGGCATAACCAAACGGCCGATGGGGGGCACAAAGCAAAAAAAGGAAAAACAGAGCTCGGGAGACAGTTATCTGTCCTGATAGTAACCCCCACAAACTGAAATGCAAGTTCCAGGTTAAGCAGGTTGGGAGCTAAGGTAAAATGGGACTGGAGATCATCACATGCTGTCTGTGCAGCCACTTCTGTCGGACATCGAATACGTGCTAAATTGACATACTTGTTTCTCCAAAAAAACAATGCTACAGCCAGTTATTCTACTTTGAAATGCACTTTCTGTGTCTGAATGTGTTTTTATTTGGTCTGTGTGATTCCGCAAACTGCAAATTTACCTAATATTATTTTGACATGCTGAATAGTATTTTGAGTTCAGCAACTGCCGATTACCTTGTTTACGTTCAGTGGATACTCTCCAAAACGGCGGAAGATGGTATAACTCTGGAAAAAGAATTGTTGAATAAATTGTTATTATTGTTTTCTTTGCACACAAAAAGTATTCTTGTAGCATCATAAAATTATGGTTGAACCACTGATGTCCCATGGACTATTTTACAGATGTCCTTGCTATGTTTCTGGACCTGGAAATATTGTAGTTGCGTTGCTGTCTAAGGAGGGTCAGAGATCTCTCAGATTTTATCAAAAATATCTTAATCTGTGTTCCGAAGATTAATGATGGTCTTACGGGTTTGGAATGACATGAGGGTGAGTAATTAATGACAGAATTTGAATTTTTGGGTGAACTAACCCTTTAATTTAATGGTTTGCATGCATTTATAAAAATAGAAATCTATTCATATAAATGTATACTTTCATTGGAGCAACTAACCCCACCCCTACTCTAAACCTATCCACTTCTGAACAATATAAAACACGTGACAGGCAAATGAAAGTATAGTCACATGTATTTATTGCAAAAACTGACCATAAAAAGCAGTATAAAAGTATTACAAACAAGTCGTGTTGCATTCCAAGTCTTCTGATGCCATAGGATATCTTTGTGAAGAACAGAGTAAATCATAAGGTTTAAATCGCTGAAAATAATCCCGCTCCCTTAAAGCGCTCACATCTAATTCAAAAAGATACTTCCAAACATTAGCATGATGCAATCAGTCACGAGACACACAAGGCTTCTTCTGGCGGCAATTTTTTAATTTGCGCACAGACTGCACACAGGATCTGAGTTTTACGGCAGATAGAGACAGTGATCACGTCTATTCCTCTCACAAATCAATCGTTTTGCCTCAGAAGACTTCATAATATATGTAGACTTAATAATAAAATAATTTATGACTGTATTTGTGTCTGCCTGTTAGATCCTGTTTTATTGACAAATGGTAGGTTTAGGGGCAGGGGTTGGGTTATGTGCTCATAAATGTGTAAATAGTGTAATGTAAATAAAATTGCTGTGACTGTCTATATTGAAAAAATCACACCCCAACATATATGCAATAATGGCAATATTATTACCCAATATATCATTTAATCTTGACAATCAAATTCCTAATGCCTTTCGCGTCTGCATATTGGCACCAAAGGTTTCTTATTTAAAGCAATGGAGGACCCTGCACGTCGAAAAATGATGCTAAAGTGCTACCCTGTGCGTCAAAAAGTGATTCCAAATGGTCCTGACCAAGCAACAATATGTATCGAGTTGGGAGTGTGAATGTGTTGTTTTGAAAATCTAAAAATGCACAAAGTTTTCTGTAAGCGGTAGGGTTGGTGTAGGGTGATAGAAAATACAGTTTGTACAGTATAAAAACCATTAAGCCTATGGAGAGTCCCCGCAAACCACCAATACCAACGTGTGTGTGTGTGTGTGTGTGTTTGTGTGTGTGTGTGTGTGTGTGTGTAATTACAGTACATGTCATTGAGCAGCATTAAACAGTCTTTGTAAATAGACATACAGGTGCATCTCAATAAATTAGAATGTCATGGAAAGCCAGCTTCTTTGGCAATTAATGTTTGTGGCTTACCCTCCTTGTGAAGGGTGTCAATGATTGTCTTCTGGACAACTGTCAGATCAGCAGTCTTCCCCATGATTGTGTAGCCTAGTGAACCAAACTGAGAGACCATTTTGAAGGCTCAGGAAACCAGATTAGCTGATTGGCATGTCACCATATTCTAATTTGTTGAGATAGTGAATTGGTGGGTTTTTGTTAAATGTGAGCCAAAATCATCACAATTAAAAGAACCAAAGACTTAAATTACTTCAGTCTATGTGCATTGAATTTATTTAATACACAAGTTTCACAATTTGAGTTGAATTACTGAAATAAATGAACTTTTCCACGACATTCTAATTTATTGAGATGCACCTGTAAATGCTGTGTCAGATGCAGTTTTTGTTCCACCTTTGCAATGAAAAGATGGCTGTTGATGTTGAAAGAAAATTGACTGGTAACAGTCTATTGTGACTGTTAGAAGTCATATATCTGAGATATAGGCATAGACAACAGGGCTGTTGGTTGCTGCTGCTATTGATGACTCTCAGTACAAAGACTTTTTCAGTCTAGAAATAGCTGAGATGTCCTGGGAGCTTAGTGACCTGACTAACCAGGGTGACCCTGCATGGATCCTTGAAGTTTGTATATTGGACACCTTTTCATTTCTCTGAGTCCATGCTGGCCAGAGTGTGATGTTGCAGCACATATTGACAGGATTTATGAAATGGGGAAACACAGACAAGCAGAAAACAAAGAATCCCAATGCTGTAAGATTAAGTATCAGACCTCTTGAAATCTTTCAAATATTTAAAAAACAAATTATTGCGGTACCTACATATTTTGGTAAATTACACAAATGTCCATAAACTGGGTCATGATGCAAGATTGATCACAATGTCATAAACAAGGTGCTGCTGTGCCCTTAGATTTTCCATATGTGAAAAAACATTTGTTGCTCTTAATTATTTCAACCATGAACATTAAGACTGTAAACAAAGACACATTTTTTTAAAGTAACACACTGTCATGTAAAAAGTTTGTGATGATTTGCAATTAGCATGACGTCACTTGTAATAATTTGTGGTGAAACAACGCCCAATTAACTTTTGTAAGATAATTGGCCCCTTGGTGATGTCAAATGTCTCTCTTGGTCAACTCAGATCTTAAGCCTGCGTCCCTTGAGTGCTATTTGGTGTGTTTTTAGCGAGATGAAAGTAAGTTTGACCCTGACTATAGTTATAGCAACAGAAACACAAAGGGCCCTTGAGATTAATCTAGCCAAGTAAACAGTCCAGTAATGAGGAACGAGTTAGAGCTACTGATATATTTTTTTTCTCAGATATGGAAACTGATTTCTGCTGTTCTCCACAGAGTTCACAGGCCTACTCATGATTAGGCCTGCAAACACTCTGACTACCATAAAACAAGCTAGTGAGATGAAAACATGATATGTATTATTAGGGGTAGTTGATGGATAAATATTTTCATATGGCCAAATAACACAATTATAATACAGTAAAACAGTCTCAATTTCTTTCAAATGCATTGCATTTGTAGTGATTGTTGGTCATAAAAATCACAGAAATCAGAAAACCAATGACCACCACCACAGAAGCAAATACCACAAAAAGGAAGTGAGCTCTATTGCTCTATGGGAGTAGCTAACAGACACATGGGAAAACGAAACAGTATATTTAGAGCTTGTCATAAATTTTAATGAGTGTAATGAAAGCTTCAAACACAACACACCTCTTATCTGACTGATAATAATAATGTTTATTTGTTTTGTATTGTCATTTTATTGCAGCGGAAACAATGATTTTGTTTCACAACACAGGGTTATATTTTTCACCATGACGTAAATATGTATTTGATTTCAGGGTATCCGTATGTTGTTAAGAGGGAAACTTGATCAACTATAATTTCTCAGTTTTATCAACACAGCAGGGCTTTTATTCAGCATGAAGGATCTTTCTGCACAAAATATTTCATTCACAGACTTTAAGCTGATTGGTTTCTACAGCTTAGGAGAATGGAGGCCATTTTTATTTATTCCATTCTTTCTGATGTTTTTATTGGCTATCACAGAAAATTCTATTCTCATATATTTAATCAAATCTCAAAAGTCTCTTCATTCTCCTATGTACGTATTAATAGGTGTTATGGCAGTTTTAGACTTGATCTTACCAATATTTTTTGTACCTAACATGCTTCTTAGCTTTTTATTCAATTGGAGTGGCATATCTCTGACTGGTTGTTTGATACAAATGTTTGGCATTCATTTTGTTGGAGCATTTCAATCTACTTTGCTTTTGTGGATGGCACTGGATCGTTACTTTGCAATATGCAAACCACTTAATTATCATAAATACATGGAAATTGCTAACTTTTCAAAATTTGTTTTTGTGCCATTAATCAGAAATGGATTTCTGATGGTCACTATGGTCTCTTTAGCAGGAAAACTGACATTTTGTAGAAATATGATCGATCACTGTTTATGTGAGCACATGGCATTGGTTCAGTTAGCCTGTGGAGATATATCTGTTAATAACATTGTAGGACTTCTGTCTGCTTTCATAATCCCAACTACTGATTTTATTCTCATTACAATTTCATATGTTGTGATTTTTACCTCTGTGTTTAGATCTGGTAAGGCTCATTTTAAGGCCATAAATACCTGCATTACCCACATCATTGTTATGACACTTAGTTTGACTTCTGCCTTGATTGCATTTATGTCCTACAGAATAAGGAGTAATGTTTCTTCTAGCAACCGTACATTTATGAGCATAATATACATTATGTTTCCAAGTTGTTTCAACCCAATAATCTATGGGTGGAGAACAAAAGAAATAAGACAAACGTTTCTCAAATTTATAAAGAAAAGAAAGGTTTTACCTTTTTAAAGTAAGTGAATGTCTATTATAAATGAATGGATGTTACAAAGGGAAAATGTGCGATGACTACAATAAGCTATTGTAATATATGTAAAGCACAATCCATGATCATGTGATGTGAATTCTGTTCAGCTGTATTGTGAGAACTCTTAGATTGTATTTAGTTTAATTGTAACTGTTTTCGCAGTTGTCCTGTTGATTCATTTATGGCTGCATTCCAAAGCTTCACTGCCCTAACAGGCAAAAACTTTACAGGCAGCATTTGTGTACAAAGGTATCTCGTGAAACAGACATGCTTCTGAGGTAACATAACAGTCTAATAATGCAGTGGTTTCCAACCGTGTTGCTGGAGCCCTATGAACACTGCACAATTTGCATGTCTCCTTTGTCTGACACACATATTTCAGGCCTTGGAGTCTCTATCGAGCGGACCTAAATGTGGATCTTTTGTGATAACTAAACAAATAAGTAATTACTACAATACTTTTCACTAGAAATTTAAATTTTAAGTTGAAAAAATGGTCAAAATCATAATAATATAAATACTCAAACTGACTGCTGTCTGCAACTTTCAGATGTCATTATATTCTTCAGCTCTACTGTACAGAACTGCACACACAGAATAGTGGGATATCAAAGGATACATCTATGCTACTTTCAAAAATCGATCAGATGAAGGCATAGACATGTTGTGATATGATTATTGGATTTGGATATGCCTTGTCGACCTCTGTACACTGCTCGTGGAGGCAGTATATTTCAGCTTTAGCTTTTAGACAGCCTATGTTTATATCTATTGGTTGCTAATTGTGCTGACATGTTTTTAGTTTAGTTTTTCATTTTATCTGTGTATTTATTTTCCATCAAGTTACAAGTTGCTAAATTCAAGTGTTCATTTCTCCACCCTAGACTATGAATTACTCCATATATTCAATAAAAAAATATCTATCTATCTATCTATCTATATGATGTTTTATTAACAAGGTTCGGGAGGAGCACGATCAGATAATCAATCAGTCTGGCCCAGGTGGAGCTCATCAGCCAATCACCTTAACAAGCACAATACATATATATATATATATATACATATGTATATATATACAGCCAACTTGCCTCAGTTCCTCGACAGTTTTCCAGCATTCAGTTTTGCTCCTTTAGCCTGTATATCACAGACTCAACTTTTTCCGTACTACGACGAGACCTGTACCGGAGATCTTTCGTATCCTCCGTCGCAATCTGCCGGCCCTAGGCTCACTCCTTTTCCGCCAGTCACCACCACCGAGCAATAGGGCTTCATCGCGGCCACCACTCTGCTCGACCAGCCACACGCTCTCCACAACGTCGAGGCTTAATCTCGACTCCACCGGTGAGACTTCCAACTTCCCCAACATCCTTGTATCATTCGGCCATGTCAATATATCCTTCGATCAGAAAGTGGATAGTATTTAAGGCTGAAGCAAACGCTGATTTATTTCCGACTAACCATTCTCATGGAGGGTAAACAAAGCTGATCTGTACAATCTATTCTTCCCCTGCAAATTAGCCAAGGCGGCCAAAAGATTGAGCAAAGCCTCAGATTCGCCTCACTCGACACCACCATTGTCCTGCACAAGACCCGGCTCTCCTTGAGCTTTGGGTCACAGCAGTAAGCCTTAAACAAGCCTGGGCCGCGCTCCAGTTCTCACCGCAGCAAAACCTCATTCGTTTCCCGCTTCGGCTCAACTTTTCACCGCGGCTCTTCCGGCCAGGCCTCCAGCTCTCGTAGCATTCACTAGCGCGAGGCTGCTTCCGCTGGCATTGCAGGCCGTGTTGCAATTTAATTTTCAGGTAAAGTCGCTAAAGGTAGGTCATTTGTTGTTAAAAGTTGTTAAACGACGTGATGACATTATGGATGTTGATGTCATTTTTGTAACCATGACGCAAAACTGCGTAGAACACACAATGAAATTACTCTAATTTTCTGTATTAATTTTCACTAGCTTTTTACCTGTATTTTAAATTACACATTGTACTCAGATAGACAGATAAGATGAAAAAGATTGATTTTTGTGAAAATAAGTTAAACAGTGTACAATTATAGGCGCAAACTAACAATTAAGGCCTATCATAAAGAAACTATTAATATTATTATTATTATTGAACAAGTACAACTAGCAACCTAATTTGCATGCATTGTGCATACTGCTAGGCACCTCTCTCCAAGTCTCTATCAGCTGATGTGCTGCTTGGCTGGCTAGCGATTTCAATACTTACTACTTATTGTGTGGTTAAGAGGAAAAGCATGTCTTTTCGTCATTTTATGATCTTGTCAAAGTTGTCATATTTCTCCTGCTACTTCTAACCTCTCTTCCTTTTCAGTGGTCTCCAGCTCCTGTAGCACACACTAGTGTGAGGCTGCCTCTGCAAGCTCTGCAGGCTGCACAGGCTCTCCAGCATTTTCCCCCGAATATCACAAGCCCCCGTGGCCTACAGCTACAGCAGCTGAAACAAGCGCAAAGCTGCTTACGCTTGCAACACATGCCCTCACATCTCAGTCTTTCCTCCTGTTACTTCTAATCCTTATCCTTATTATTATTATTATTATTATTGAACAAGTACAACTAGCAACCTAATTTGCATGCATTGTGCATACTGCTAGGCACCTCTCTCCAAGTCTCTATCAGCTGATGTGCTGCTTGGCTGGCTAGCGGTTTCAATACTTACTACTTATTGTGTGGTTAAGAGGAAAAGCATGTCTTTTCGTCATTTTATGATCTTGTCAAAGTTGTCATATTTCTCCTGCTACTTCTAACCTCTCTTCCTTTTCAGTGGTCTCCAGCTCCTGTAGCACACACTAGTGTGAGGCTGCCTCTGCAAGCTCTGCAGGCTGCACAGGCTCTCCAGCATTTTCCCCCGAATATCACAAGCCCCCGTGGCCTACAGCTACAGCAGCTGAAACAAGCGCAAAGCTGCTTACGCTTGCAACACATGCCCTCACATCTCAGTCTTTCCTCCTGTTACTTCTAATCCTTATCCTTTTCCTTTTCAGTGGCCTCCAGCTCCCACAGCACACACTAGCGTGAGGCTGCCTCTGCTAGCTGTGCAGGCTGCACAGGCTCTTCAGGATGTCACAAAACCCACTCCCTTCCCGTGACCTACAGCAGCTGAAGGAAGCGTGAGGCTGCCTCCGCTTGCAACTCAGGCCCACACATCTCGGGCTTTTCTTCCCATTTCTAATGACTGCTTTTTCTTTTCCGTGGCCTCCAGCTCCCATAGCAGACACTAACCCGGAAGCCGATTTAAACGTCAGGCTGCCTCTGCTGACAACTGCAGCCCATGCACCTCTTCCTCTTAGCTCCCTACTTCATTCAAAATTAAGTTGTCGTACAGATCAAGTTCCGGCTCCCCTCGAGCTTGAAGACGCAGCAGGCCGTCAGCAAGCCTGGGCCGTGCCCCAGACTCGGCTGCTCCTCACACTGCATTGCCTCACTCCTCTTCTCAACCAATCACTGTGGCGCCTTCAGCTACAGCGTCGCACGCAATGTCGCCCGCTGGCGTAGCTTCCCAAACTTCTATCTTTCTCACTCCCTTCCTTCTACCTCCGGCGGCAGACGTTAGCGTGAGGCTGCCTCCGCTAGCCACTCAAGATCAGCCACCTTACTCTTACCCTTCTGCTACTTCTTTTTCCTATCAATGGCCAGCAGACCCCGCTGCTGACGTCCAAGCAGGGCATCATCAGCCAGCAGCGCAAGCTTACAGACCTCCTCCCTCATTTCCTTCTACCTCTTCCTGCGTGCTTCCCTCAGCACCAGAGGCTAATCCGTTCGTGAGGCTGCCTCCGCAAAAGGTTACGGCCCCTCCTTATCTTCCTTTTAACCCTTCTCTCCAACCTAAACCTCAGTACACCTACCTCTTCCTGCGTGCTTCCCTCAGCACCAGAGGCTAATCCGTTCGTGAGGCTGCCTCCGCAAAAGGTTACGGCCCCTCCTTATCTTCCTTTTAACCCTTCTCTCCAATCTAAACCTCAGTACACTTCATTAACCGCAGTCCCACTACCTACCCCACCGAATGCTGCAGCTCAGGAACCACCCCCTGTGCCTAATACCATCAAGTCTCAGATTCTCGCAGAAATTCAGAGCGCTGGCTCCGGAGGCGGACCCATCGCCAACCCCAGTACCTCACTAATAGCAACTTGTATTCCCACAACACATACCTTAAAACCTCCACAACGCGTCACTCGGTTCGATCCTCCAAGCAGTTTCACCCAGAACCATCCAATCTTATCTAACTGCTTGGAGATGATTTAAAGCTTTCCACCTCTTGTACAACCTGCCATTTCCAGATTTCTCC
Source organism: Sinocyclocheilus grahami (assembly GCF_001515645.1). Taxonomy (NCBI): domain Eukaryota; kingdom Metazoa; phylum Chordata; class Actinopteri; order Cypriniformes; family Cyprinidae; genus Sinocyclocheilus; species Sinocyclocheilus grahami. Next base: position 25,326 of record NW_015506528.1, read on the forward strand.
CTCCTCTCAATCACATCTTTCGTTTCCGACCTCAACACCTGTAAGAACCTCCAAGCCCGGTCCATCAAAGTTTATCTAAGCGGCATCCATTTTTTTCACAAATTAATCTACGGCGCCCCTCTCCTGAAATAAACAATTCTCAAACATCTCTTTTGATCAAAGGAATTCAGCACTCTCATCCTCCAAGCCCGGACGCTAGACAGCCGATAACTTTCGACATTCTTTCTAAATATATCCACATTCTCTGCACAGGGTAACACTATCTTCATACCGCTCGTAGACTCGACGCAATGTTCATACTGGCTTTTTTTGGTTTCCTGAGATGCTTGGAATTCACAATAACTTGTATTCAACCCCAAACTCCATCCAACCGTCTCCGACCTTTCCGTGCTCGACAGCGAAACAATCTCCTATTTCATCAAAGTAAATCAGATCAGGAAAAAGAGGTCACCACGTCTAAATTTTTAACCTCCTGTCACCAATCCAACCGTATCAGGCCCTTTTTCTTACCTGCAATTTAGAAGCTCTCAGTCTACATCCTCCCCTTGACCCTCTTTTTGTCGATGTAACCACCCCGTCACACGTTTTTGGTTTCAAAAACATCTATCCAAACGATCCAAAACATCGTCCAACCAGTCATACCCATAGAAAGATTTTCCTGTCACACCTTCCGAATCAGGGCAGTAACTACAGCATTGTATTCAACCCCAAACTCCATCCAACCGTCTCCGACCTTTCCGTGCTCGACAGCGAAACAATCTCCTATTTCATCAAAGTAAATCAGATCAGGAAAAAGAGGTCACCACGTCTAAATTTTTAACCTCCTGTCACCAATCCAACCGTATCAGGCCCTTTTTCTTACCTGCAATTTAGAAGCTCTCAGTCTACATCCTCCCCTTGACCCTCTTTTTGTCGATGTAACCACCCCGTCACACGTTTTTGGTTTCAAAAACATTTATCCAAACAATGTTCAAAAAACATCGCCCAACCAGTCATACCCGTAGAAAGATTTTCCAGCCACTCCTTCCGAATCAGGGCAGTAACTACAGCAGCTCAAAAAGGTCTCTCACAGCAGAAGATCCAAGCTCTCGGTCAATTGTCATCGGACACTTCCAAGAGCTATATCAGGACCAATAATTTTCAGACAAAGAAAGTCCATCTAATTCTGATCAGTTAAATTAAATTTGATGCTGCCGCTGCAATGCCCTGCTTCATTTGATACTGCCACAGCAGTGCCCGCATCATTTGATACTGCCGCTGCAGTGCCCTGCTCATTTGATACTGCCACTGCAGTGCCCTGTTTCGCAAAGGACTGAGTACTGCGTTATCTTGGTCCCCGACAGCTCTCCACTCCTTTCAAAATCTCAAGGCAAGCTTTACTTGAGCACCCATTCTTCATAACACTGATCCTAACCTTCTTTTCACTGTCAAAACAGATGTTTCCAACAGAGGCATCATAGCATTCTCTCCCAATGTCATGGTGCACCACCCAAACTCTACCCTTGTCTATATTATTCATGCAAGCATATTCCTGCTGAACAGAACTATGATGTGGGGAACTGGGAATTGCTGGCCATGAAAGCAGCTTTTGAGGAGTGGCAGCACTGGCTAGAAGAAAAAAAACATCCCTTCCTGGTCCTGACAGATCATAGAAATCTAGAGTATCTTCACATGGCCAAAAGACTCAATCTCAGACAGGCCAGGTGGGCTCTCTTCTTTACTCAGTTTAAGTTCACTGTCACATATCATACAGGTTTCAAAAACACGAAAGCCAATGCTCTTTCCCAACAATATGAGTCCTCACAACATGCAAAGACCGACGAACCCTTCATATGGTCAACCATGATCTTGGTTCCTGTACAATGGAACAAGCATGTAACCCATCACTCCCACACTGTCCTCTGAATCAGACTTATGTTTCTTCATCATTCCAAAAGAAGGTCTTGTAGTGCATTCATTCCTCCCCTAGTTCCGGGCATCCTGGTATTACTGCTACTCCGCAACCACTTCTGGTGGGTATTCAGATATTATGGTATACCCGAGGACATCGTTTCAGACCGGGGCCCAAGTTTACCTCTTGAGTGTGGTCCACATTCTTCCAACAGCTCAAAGTAAACGTCATCCTTACAAATGGGTATCATCCTGAATTCAACTGTCAAACTGAACACTTAAATCAAGAATTGACTCACTTTCTATGGACATACTGCGAACCAGAATCAGTCTTACTGGAGCATCTGCTTTGGGCAGAACATGCCCAGAACTCACTACAGAAACCCTCCACAGGTTTTTGACCCCTTTCCAATGTGTGCTACGATTTCAACCTCCCTTATTCAGTTATTTATTCAGAAGAGGAAAGGAACAGGCTGTCCATCACTGCATCCCAACCCGGAATACACTCCAGGTCAGTGGGTCTGGCATTCTACCTGTGATCTACGTCTCCATCTACCCTTCAAGAAATGTGGATAAATTGGTCCATTCAAAATTCTTAGACCGATTACCCTTGTGTCAAACCCCATTGCCTTGCCCACTACTTATCACATCACTCCCACCTTTCACGTGTCTCTGTTGAAGCCTGCTGGTGGACCAAGAGGGCAGGAGGAAGAGGACAGTGACCAGGTCCCCCACTACCCCGTGTGCCTTGTCCCTTGTTAGTTGTCATGGCAATGTATTAGCCACACCCCTTTCCTTGTTTGTTGTCATAGTTACTTATTGGTCCTTTTGTTCTCCAGTGTATTTACCTATAGCCCTTGTGTTTCTCTTGTGCTTTGTGATTTGTTATAACTAATGGTTGCTGTTTTCCTCGTGTTTTTTTTTCTATGTTTTTGCTGTTTTGCTTCGTTTATTTAGTCACTTCATTAAACAGCCTGCACTTAGATTCTCGCGTCTGCTTGTTTCCTCCAGTCCCCACAACATTACAGAACAACTGACCATAATCATTGATCTAGCAGGAATGCAACTAATCCTTCTTCTTTCCATCCAATGGGTCAAAGAGAACAAAATCATCACTTCCTGACAAACTGACACTAAATATCACTAAGAAAAGTAGGAGAAGCTACTGAATATAATAATTTTCATATATAAATTACTTGCGCCTCAGAGTGAGCAGACGAAACAATAAATGCTGTTATTCCTTTGGAGGTGGATGCCTGCTGTTTGGGAACAGTCATGTAAGACAATTTGCTTGGGCATTTCAGAATGACTGAAACAACATTTCAGATGCTGTCCATTACGAAAAATAAGTTTATTCAAGTGTGCTTTTAGTGTACTTCTTTTAAACTAAAAATAGGAAAGTATTCTTTGTCTACTTTTTATGTACTTCTCAGAAATGGGCTTTATGTACTTCTCAGAAATATACTTAAAATGACATTTAAGTATACTTGGCTTATACTTAGAAAAAGTCTAAATATATTTTAGCTATAATTGTGCTCTTAGAATCCGTGTTTTCATTGTTATACTGTAGGGGGCGCTAGTACACATCTTCTGTACAGAATTTCCAAAAAACACAAGTGAAGAATAAACCGAAACAACAGATGCTTCCACATGTAATCTAACACGATCATCAGACATAAAACAGTATCAAAACTATGTAACATTATGGAATAAAATGTCGACCAATGAAAACTGTCAAGCTTTAGGGGGTTTAATCGACTTTATCTACGTTTTGGTTATCATTCTGAATCCAATTCATAGTCTTTTTTCAGCTTTTTGTTCAAATTGTTGTTTATTTCTTTATTTTTTATTTATGAAACTTATCCACATTAAAGTGTCTTAAAAAAGAATGCATGAAACTAGAATAAAATGTTTTTGTTTACAAGCAGATACCCTGTTCTTTCTTTTGATGTTTTGTATGTTCAGATATTCATGTAACAAAATATGTACAAATTAATACCTAAATAGGGACATAGTAGTATACTTAAAGTATGATGTAAAGTTCACTTAAAGAAAACGTACGAATATACTTGCAGTATAAAACTACTAAACTAGTAGTTTACTGAGACTATACTTCAAAGTGCACTAAAAATGCTACAAGTATTTAATTAGTAAACTATCAGTATACCTATAAGTTCACTTTTAATATAGTTGCAGTAAAAACTAAACATTTTGATGTAAACTAGTTCTGTACTCAAAGTTTACTACTGTTATACTTAAAGCATACTTAAAAGTATACTTTTATATACTAGAAAGTGGGCCAATTTAATCCCAAGGAGTATTGAAATAGTACACTTACAAGTATACTACTAGTACACTGATATTTGTATACTTACTACATAAAGTATACTTAAAAATGTACTTGAACTTTATTTAAGTATACTTACTAAAATAAACTTGAAGTATATTACTTTTTGGTAAGGGGTGCAACGAGAACGGTCTGCTGGTTAGTCAAGTTATCCCGTCCTATCATGCAAAGTCACATTGCTTTTTTGACTTTATTCGGTAAATGTGTTTCTATCGTAGTTTATGCGCATTTTTTTATTAACGGATAAAAAGTTTATCCAACTCAATTGTGCGCATGTTTTTTTATGCGCATTTTTAGAATTTATGCACATCTTGGTGTTTCCATCCAGCATCTTTTTATGCAGTATTTCAAAATGCACATAAACATAGGTGGATGGAAACATAGCTATTGATTGCCTTTCCTTAGGAAGTGTTCACCTGTTTGGAAAGGGGGCGCGCTGCTCAGAAAAGACAGAGACTCTGATGATGAAGCAGCAGCTCCATGTCCTGTGTTTTATTAAAGGGATAGTTCACCCAAAAATGAAAATGTGATGTTTATCTGCTTACCCCCAGGGCATCCAAGATGTAGGTGACTTTGTTTCTTCAGTACAACACATTTGATGATTTTTAAGTCCAACCGTTGCAGTCTATCAGTCTTATAATGGATGGCAATGGTAACCAAATCTATGAGAGTAAAAAAACCATGCACAGACAAATCCAAATTTAACCCTGCGGCTCGTGATGACACATCGATGTCCCAACACACGAAACGATCGGTTTGTGCCAGAAACCGAACCGTATTTATATAATTTTTTACCTCTAATACACCACTATGTCCAACTGCTTTGGGCGCGCGCACGGCTTCCGGTGCGTGAGATGTGTATGCGCTCTGGCGTAGGTTACGTTAATGGGTTTGTTGTCGCGGGAGGAGCAAACGACAGACATCGTTTATTAACAGAAAATAAACAAAGTGTCCAGAAAAAAGGGAATCAAGTGTCCAAAATAAACAGGGGATCTGGTGTCCTCGTCGTGCTGCGGGGTTCGTGAAGGGAAGGGCAGTGGTCAGTAAGGAAGGAAAGGTCCAGGTAAGGGGTGGAGTCCGGCGGCGGCTTCTATCAGCGGCTTCGTCCTTCTCTCTGCTCACGGCACTTGAAGGGACTAGATGGCCCAGCATCCTTGCCCTGACGGCCGTGTAACGGGTGCGGTTCTCGTCCGGACTGCGGGTTCGGCAGCTCACGACTCTGGCGGCACGTGAGTCCCTCTACACACCCCTCCTGGACCCACGAGGACACCAGCGTGCATGCACGGGGAAGAGACCGGTCTCCCGAGGAGAGGCGCGCTCGGCATTTAAACAGCGGTGGCGATGAGGCTCCATTCGGTTCAGGTGTGCCCCATCATACGCCCCCAGCCCTGGCTATTTCAGCGCCCCTCCTCTCTCACACACGCACTCATGTCGGGAGCCTGGCGAAGGGTGGCGATTAAGGGATGGGGTGATGCTGATAATTAGGGGGAGGCAGCCGACTCATCACAGTGTGTTGATATCCAGCCGAAGAGCAATCAACCATAACTTCAGGCGAGCAGGCTCAGAAGTCAGTTTGAACAATTCGGATAAGCGCAAGTAAGTACCATTTTGATTAGCCGCCGTACCTACAATGTCTGTGCACTGTGTAAACAATGAGTGACATATACGCGCGAGCGATCACTTCCGGCGCTTGCATAAACTCGTAAACTACGCCAGAGCGCGTACACATCTCACACACCGGAAGCCGTGCGCGTGCTCAAAGCAGTTGGACATAGTGGTGTATTAGAGGTAAAAAATTATATAAATACTGTTCGGTTTCTGGCACAAACCGATCATTTCATGTCTTAGGACATCAATGTGTCGTCACAAGCCGCAGGGTTTAATTTGGATTTGTCTGTGCATGTTTTTTTTACACTCATAGACTTTGTAACCATTGCCATCCATTATACGACTGATAGACTGCAACGGGTTGGACTTAAAAATCATCAAATGTATTTTACTGAAGAAACAAAGTCACCTACATCTTGGATGCCCTGGGGGTAAGCAGATAAACATCAAATTTTCATTTTTGGGTGAACTATCCCTTTAACTATCACATCTCCCCTAATCAGGTATGAAAGACATGTAAATGTAATAAGAATGCATTCTTAATGTGTTGAAGTTATAAGAATTGCAAATGTTACCCCTTAAAGGGTGAATATTTTGTTGTTTTCTGATGTTTAAAAGTTTGTATTAAGTTCAGCCTGTACACCGCGTGAGCTAATCACAAATTCCATCCTAATGATGGAGACATTGTGTTCTTGTAGTCAATCCAACTATTGAGCGAAATACAAATGTGGGGGAAAACATCCCCTTTAGGACTTAAATGTGTTCAGAAAAGTTATCATTGTTTTAGTGACAATGACATACATTATAAACCAAGTATGAAAAATGTCCAGAGTTTTCATGTTTATTAGAGATTTAACAAAAATTTAATTTGTGCCAAGGGGGCCTTTTGGGGTAAAATGCCCCCCAGTCTGACAAAGCAATTTGCTTTAAACATTTACAGCAAAATCAGAGTACATGCAGCTTTAGCTTAAAATTAAAAAATAATATAAATCAATAATTATGAATTACAAAATTATAATAGCCTTTTTGAAAAAAAATGTTAGCTGATTCTAACTGGCTAGCTAACTAGCAACCTAATGCTAACTTGAGGTCATTTTTTTTTTAAATATAAAGTCCAAATATTTTTATTCAACCAACTTGTTAGAATACATTTGATGGAAAAACGTCTCAGGTTACTTATGTAACCATGGTTCCCTGAGTAGGGAACGAGACACTGCGTCCTCTAGGGGTCGCTATGGAGGAACGCCTCGTCGGGGACCCATGTCTGAAGCATACATTAAAAAAACACCAACAACACGTTGGCCGGCAACAGCCCATGACGTCCCTACCGATGCGACTATAGTATAAATTGGCGCCGGGAGAACATGCCATTCACTTCTTCGTCTGAAGCTTGCGTTCGAAGCATGGCAGGAAGCCTAGAGGACGTTCCCTCGTTCCCTACTCAGGGAACCATGGTTACATAAGTAACCTGAGACGTTCCCTTTCAAGGAAACTTCGAACTGCGTCCTCTAGGGGTCGCTATGGGGAACGATATACCCACGCCGCCATGCTGAGGGAAGTGCGGGCCAGAACCATGGCGAGCACTAAGTACCAA
>NW_015506528.1:33679-34852 GCF_001515645.1 Sinocyclocheilus grahami
GATCTAAGATATAAAGCTGGAATGGCTAGCAGTAAATCTCTAGCTGAGGGGGCAAACACCCAACTCTCACACGAGAGTGGAGCTTGACCTACCGCATGTTCCAACGCTGGAACAGCTAGCAATAATTTACTTAGCTGAGGGAGTAACACACCCAGCTCTAAAACGAGAGGGAGGCTCGGACCTACAGCATGTTCCAATACTGGAACTGCCAGCAATAAGTTACCTAGCTGAGGGAACACAGACCCAGCTCTCAACGAGAGAGGGGGCTCGCCCAGCATGATCGTTAGAAATCAGAGTTAAGGGTACTGCAAGCTAGCCAAAAACTCAGCGAATCAGAGAGGCGGATTTGGAAGGGCCTAGTTCACCTGATGCTACTGGTTCCAGGTGCTCTGGGAAAACAGAGAACTCAACTCTCATGTGAGAGGAGAACTCCAAAATAATGGCAAACCTTTGGAAAAGGGGAGCACTGCTAATACTACCACGAGAACAGCCCACGGAGCGAACCCGGGCGCTTGATAGGAAGCAGCATGCTCATAGTAACCCTCAATGGTGAGGGGAGCGATACTTCCAAGTGTGTCAAAAATAGAGACACACTGGTTAAGTGGAGCCCAAGGTACCGGGGTCTAACCAACTCAGAGAAAGGGAACGAAGCTACAACGCTTAACCCTTACCGTACAGGATTTCAGAAAGTGCGCAAAGTCCAGGGTGCACACTTACCACTGCTGTGGATTTTAGAAAGTGCGCAAAGTGTTCAACGTGCACACTTACCACTATGTGGGTTTCAGAAAGTGCACAGAGCTTAGCGTGTGCACTTACCATAGCATGGATTTAAATTTCCAGGCATCTGATCACAGATACCCGGAGGTACTGGGCCAAACGGGAGAGGCAAGCTCAAATACAACCCTCTAAGGCGAGGGGAGCACTGCCTGAGACAGCATTACACAAGAAGGTTCTCGCAAATGCCACCTATACTTACCACTCGATGCCTCAGCAAGAGGGGATATCCTAGAGCCCGGACATCCAGGAATCTTTTTGCAGTGTCGTACCGGGGGCCTGATGATCAAGAAGGCTCCTGCAGAAGCCTCTGACCTGGCCGCATGGTCCAGGAAGTTTGAAGCCAGCACCAGGGCTATCATACCGGCTGGACACAATATCGACGAGTGAGGTAACACT